>NW_015506420.1:136461-136696 GCF_001515645.1 Sinocyclocheilus grahami | reverse complement strand
CGATTTCAATTTTTCCTTTCTCTTTGGAGTGTTACAAGCTCTTGGTGCATAAAGAAGATCTGTAAAGTTGCAAAGACTAAAGTCTCAAATCCAAAGAGATATTCTTTATAAAAGTTAAGAGTCAGCCACTCCTACCTAAAACGGCTCATTCTAACACGCCCCCACATATCTACATCACTATGTGGGAAGATTTGCATAACGCCGCCCAAATGTTCACGCAAAGAAAGAAGGCGTA
>NW_015506420.1:99267-136314 GCF_001515645.1 Sinocyclocheilus grahami | reverse complement strand
CGCTGTGGATCGCCGGATCGGTTTTCGCCGTGGACGAAGCAGAGTCCAGCCCGGGGTCGTCACATGTGGTTGCCGCAAGCCTCCTTTGTCGAATCCGCCGGGCGCCGCTCACTCAAGCAGCTGTGTGTTTCGTTGTGAAAACGAAACTACTTTGTTTGGCCTTGCAAAAGAGGACATAATGCTTCTATAAAGTGGGGCAGTTCCAACTTTGCAAGGACAGTCTGGCACTTCTGACTCACAGCCTGTAAGTACATTTTTTATATTTAAATAATTTGCCACTGATGATTCAAACACGAGTTTGAGAAGTGTAGAGTAGCACTTATTGTTTGTCAATTCTCAGATCACAAATGCAGACATGGTTTTATGTTTATGCGGCGCAATACGCAATGCAAAGCGTAAAAACACACTATAAGTCATTACAATCAGTAATTATGTCCCCACTGGATGCAGCAAATGCCTCGTTTGTAAAGGGTTTTATTGGTTTTGTCTCGTCGCGCCGGGACTCATGGAAACCATAGACTGTATGATGGAAAACACAGTATGGTAAGGGGCGTAACATTTCTGTCACACGCTTGAGGTATTCAGCCAATCACAACACACTGGATAGCTGGCCAATCAGAGCACACCTCGCTTTTTCAGACCGATGAGCTTTGTAAAAATCGACGCGTTTCAGAAAGGCGGGGCATAGAGGAGAAACAATAATGTACAGTATGTGGAAAATAATGTGTTTTTTTAACCTTAAACCGCATAAACACATTGCATTACACCAAATATACAAAATAATGTTCTTTTTAGCAGCATCATATGACCCCTTTAAAAGACAAAAAAATTATTTTTATAACAAGGCAAAGTAATTGAATTGAATTTTATTTACAGATTCATGATATTTGTTAAAAATGACTTTTATTTTTATTTTTTTTAAATAAACATTTTTGACTTTATTACTTCTTCCTCCATCTTCAATACATTAAAAAATGTATTACTGTATTTTTCAACAAAAATAACATTTTAGTTAATAATATTGTGCAAAATGACAAAAAAAGTACTGTAACAACAAACTCTACACACATATCATAAGGCAATTGTTGTAACTTAGTTCAAGTTCAATTGGTTCACTGTCTGCAAATTTTACAGGAGCTAAGAAACTTATTTAGACTTAATAAAAATTGCATCACTCATCTTTTATACATTCCACAGATCCTCTAAGGGCTAGTGTGTTTGTTTGTTTGTTAAATATTTGATCTACTGTAATGTGATTATGCAGTCAGTGACCAGTAAGACGATACACAATTTACCATATTTACAGAAGTCTCCAGATACTGTCTGGGCCACACAATGTTTCAGTTCTCAATTTAAATTGTGATACCCTCTTACCCTCTTAGTATCTACAGTTTGCCAACATGTGTATGCGTGCATTCAGTTCTATCCCCCTCCAACCTCATCCGCCACTAGGGGAGGTGCATTAACGTGACAGCCTCCAACGATTGCTCATTGTTAGCGATTGTGGGCGCAAGTTCTTCACAGAGCATTCTGTCACAGCGGGAAATCACAGAATAAAGGAAAAAGAGGGGTAAAGGAGAGTGAGAGGAAAGACGCAGAGAAGCAGCATAACCGCTTTCTTCTCCGACCGACTTCAAAGCAGGGATATGAAGAATTTAAACCTCTGAATCTTTAAAGAACTCCAGGGACTCACTCAAATCAGCGCTGGAGGGTAGATAGCAAAACTCAAATCTCAATATAACCCAGCTCCCCTGGTCTCCGTTCATCGCACCCCAAAATTCACTCTTAATGAACTTAGAGACGGGTGACTTGATGTGAACAGACTTCTGGAGCTCACTGGAATGAATATGGATTACTCTGGGGTTACTTCAACCTTATGAGGTCCAGTCAAACAGAGGAACTCCGAGACATGGGAAGTCCTAATTAAGTCAGTCTGATGTAATTTATTTAAGAGAGGTCAAGGGAAAGACATCTCTGAGCAACGGTGAATAATAGAGCACTGACATCTTGTAAAACTTTGTAGTTATGAGGACTATTGTAGCTGCAAGATGACGTGTAAAGCCCTTGACTTGACATTACGAGCTGTAACGGTACGTACCAGTACAGTGACCACCCGTAGGACCACCCCGCGCATGTTGTTCTCCAGCTTTCGATCTGTTAGTGTCCCGTTCAGTCCGTGGATGGGGTCCCAAGTGGCGAGCTGAAGAAATGCAGAAAGGTCACAGTAAGTTCATGGCATGCACATAAAGAACTATTGATTACACTAACAGCCTATAGATTTTTACACGTAAATGAGTTTATTTCAGAACATAAAAGCAGAGGGAGTTTCTTTCTAATGTCTTTTTCTTTTTTCACATCCATCTACTGAAAAGAAAGAAAAATCATAAATGTGAACTGTTAATATCAGTTTCCTGTATACTTCAATAATAATAAATGGTGATTAAATGGACAATGCTTGGACTTGGAACTCGGACTGTATTTTTATTTTTTTTTATCAAATAAATGCAGCCTTGCTGATCATACAAATTTTTTTTCTCAAAACTATAATCTTATCTATAAACAATAATCTTACCAACCCTACCACTTTGCTTTTATCCCCAATAATTCAGATCATTTTACAGAAAATCTTCTGAGCATTCATGTATTCCTCTGGGAATTACTGAATTAATCTTTGTTGTCTTTGTAAAAACTAGTTATTTGATTTGAACAGACGCAACATATTCATGTTATTCCTTTTATGTGACAGAGATCTCTGATGTGTTTGGTTGGTGCCGTTTGATAGCTAGTTAAATTTGCGACCCATACGCTGTCCTCTTAGAACTCAATACTCTCCGGATTCAATGCAAAGATGCAACCATTTTCTCATCCAATTGCATCTGAATTTAATGAGACCAGCTGCCCCGATTGGAATACAGTCAGTGAGCTGATAGATTTATCTACTGGCCTTTCCATGTGGTGTTATTGTTAATATTTATTCTGAAAAGCCATGACACATTTTAGTCTAACAATGCTTGGCTTTTGAAACACAGCTCATATTGTCAGACACACAAACTTGTGGTTCTGGCTATTTTTAAACCACAGCAAGTTGCAATCAGAATATGAAACACCAAATTTGCTGAATACCTCATATTTTAATGTTAAGTAAACATCAGTTAGACCCGCTAAAAAAACTATGTGAAAATCAATTACTAATACAACGCAACAGGAACACACTCAAAAACAAGCGACAAGAAACATGTTTTTACATATAAACACAGCAAGGAGCAAACAATCATGATTTAGACGAATAATTTAGGGCTATGCTTTAATACCCAAAACACAAATCTGTTCACCAAACTCTAATTACACTTAGCTAATGTGTGCTGCATAAACAAACAATTCATTGCCCCACTGTGCTCATTTTTCCTCTCGATTTGGATAACAACAGAAAACAACTATTGATTTATTTGCCCAATAAAACAACAGCGTTGAGAAGAAAGCAATAGTTCCTGAAGTACGTCAAGCTACCTGTGAAAAAAATCCTCTCGACGGAGATCAAAATTTCCCAGTCCCCGATCACAAATGCAGACATGGTTTTATTTTTACGCGGCGTGATGCAATGCAAAGCGTAAAAACACACTATAAGTCATTACAATCAGTAATTATGTCCCCACTGGATGCAGCAAATGCCTCGTTTGTAAAGGGTTTTATTGGTTTTGTCTCGTCGCGCCGGGACTCATGGAAACCATAGACTGTATGATGGAAAACACAGTATGGTAAGGGGCGTAACATTTCTGTCACACGCTTGAGGTATTCAGCCAATCACAACACACTGGATAGCTGGCCAATCAGAGCACACCTCGCTTTTTCAGACCGATGAGCTTTGTAAAAATCGACGCGTTTCAGAAAGGCGGGGCATAGAGGAGAAACAATAATGTACAGTATGTGGAAAATAATGTGTTTTTTTAACCTTAAACCGCATAAACACATTGCATTACACCAAATATACAAAATAATGTTCTTTTTAGCAGCATCATATGACCCCTTTAAAAGACAAAAAAAATATTTTTATAACAAGGCAAAGTAATTGAATTGAATTTTATTTACAGATTCATGATATTTGTTAAAAATGACTTTTATTTTTTTTTTTTTTAAATAAACATTTTTGACTTTATTACTTCTTCCTCCATCTTCAATACATTAAAAAATGTATTACTGTATTTTTCAACAAAAATAACATTTTAGTTAATAATATTGTGCAAAATGACAAAAAAAGTACTGTAACAACAAACTCTACACACATATCATAAGGCAATTGTTGTAACTTAGTTCAAGTTCAATTGGTTCACTGTCTGCAAATTTTACAGGAGCTAAGAAACTTATTTAGACTTAATAAAAATTGCATCACTCATCTTTTATACATTCCACAGATCCTCTAAGGGCTAGTGTGTTTGTTTGTTTGTTAAATATTTGATCTACTGTAATGTGATTATGCAGTCAGTGACCAGTAAGACGATACACAATTTACCATATTTACAGAAGTCTCCAGATACTGTCTGGGCCACACAATGTTTCAGTTCTCAATTTAAATTGTGATACCCTCTTACCCTCTTAGTATCTACAGTTTGCCAACATGTGTATGCGTGCATTCAGTTCTATACCCCTCCAACCTCATCCGCCACTAGGGGAGGTGCATTAACGTGACAGCCTCCAACGATTGCTCATTGTTAGCGATTGTGGGCGCAAGTTCTTCACAGAGCATTCTGTCACAGCGGGAAATCACAGAATAAAGGAAAAAGAGGGGTAAAGGAGAGTGAGAGGAAAGACGCAGAGAAGCAGCATAACCGCTTTCTTCTCCGACCGACTTCAAAGCAGGGATATGAAGAATTTAAACCTCTGAATCTTTAAAGAACTCCAGGGACTCACTCAAATCAGCGCTGGAGGGTAGATAGCAAAACTCAAATCTCAATATAACCCAGCTCCCCTGGTCTCCGTTCATCGCACCCCAAAATTCACTCTTAATGAACTTAGAGACGGGTGACTTGATGTGAACAGACTTCTGGAGCTCACTGGAATGAATATGGATTACTCTGGGGTTACTTCAACCTTATGAGGTCCAGTCAAACAGAGGAACTCCGAGACATGGGAAGTCCTAATTAAGTCAGTCTGATGTAATTTATTTAAGAGAGGTCAAGGGAAAGACATCTCTGAGCAACGGTGAATAATAGAGCACTGACATCTTGTAAAACTTTGTAGTTATGAGGACTATTGTAGCTGCAAGATGACGTGTAAAGCCCTTGACTTGACATTACGAGCTGTAACGGTACGTACCAGTACAGTGACCACCCGTAGGACCACCCCGCGCATGTTGTTCTCCAGCTTTCGATCTGTTAGTGTCCCGTTCAGTCCGTGGATGGGGTCCCAAGTGGCGAGCTGAAGAAATGCAGAAAGGTCACAGTAAGTTCATGGCATGCACATAAAGAACTATTGATTACACTAACAGCCTATAGATTTTTACACGTAAATGAGTTTATTTCAGAACATAAAAGCAGAGGGAGTTTCTTTCTAATGTCTTTTTCTTTTTTCACATCCATCTACTGAAAAGAAAGAAAAATCATAAATGTGAACTGTTAATATCAGTTTCCTGTATACTTCAATAATAATAAATGGTGATTAAATGGACAATGCTTGGACTTGGAACTCGGACTGTATTTTTATTTTTTTTTATCAAATAAATGCAGCCTTGCTGATCATACAAATTTTTTTTCTCAAAACTATAATCTTATCTATAAACAATAATCTTACCAACCCTACCACTTTGCTTTTATCCCCAATAATTCAGATCATTTTACAGAAAATCTTCTGAGCATTCATGTATTCCTCTGGGAATTACTGAATTAATCTTTGTTGTCTTTGTAAAAACTAGTTATTTGATTTGAACAGACGCAACATATTCATGTTATTCCTTTTATGTGACAGAGATCTCTGATGTGTTTGGTTGGTGCCGTTTGATAGCTAGTTAAATTTGCGACCCATACGCTGTCCTCTTAGAACTCAATACTCTCCGGATTCAATGCAAAGATGCAACCATTTTCTCATCCAATTGCATCTGAATTTAATGAGACCAGCTGCCCCGATTGGAATACAGTCAGTGAGCTGATAGATTTATCTACTGGCCTTTCCATGTGGTGTTATTGTTAATATTTATTCTGAAAAGCCATGACACATTTTAGTCTAACAATGCTTGGCTTTTGAAACACAGCTCATATTGTCAGACACACAAACTTGTGGTTCTGGCTATTTTTAAACCACAGCAAGTTGCAATCAGAATATGAAACACCAAATTTGCTGAATACCTCATATTTTAATGTTAAGTAAACATCAGTTAGACCCGCTAAAAAACAATGTGAAAATCAATTACTAATACAATGCAACAGGAACACACACACACACACACACACACACACACACACACACACACACACACACACACACACACACACACACACACACAAACAAGCAACAAAAAAAAAAGTTTTTACATAGAAACACAGCAAGGAGTAAACAATCATGATTCAGACGAGTAATTTAGGGCTATGCTTTAATACCCAAACACAAATCTGTTCACCAAACTCTAATTACACTTAGCTAATGTGTGCTGCATAAACAAACAATTCATTGCCCCACTGTGCTCATTTTTCCTCTCGATTTGGATAACAACAGAAAACAACTATTGATTTATTTGCCCAATAAAACAACAGCGTTGAGAGAAAAAGCAATACTTCCTGAAATGTGTCAAGCTACCTGTGAGAAAAAAAAAAGAAGAAAAAAAAACCTTCTCCACAGAGAATAAAATTTCCCGGTCCCCTGTAAGAGAGTGTTGGAAAATGATTTCCTGCTCAATCAAAACATGATATGAAGGGGATCGGAGGGCGGGAATGTAAAATACTTTGATGCTTTTGAAGTTTCCCATGAAAGTACTCTTATGACAGAATACAAACTGCAACAAAATATATGTGGAATAATAAACTGCCATACACACTTGCATAGCCAGCTATGCACCAATACAAATGTCACGCTTTGTCCGTGCAATTCAAATGTCACCCTTTATGCATTCATAAACATGGCACCAACACAACCTTAAAAAAATCCCTTCTTTGGATCTTGGAGGAAATGAAGCTCACCTTCACAAACAAACGAGTTCTGAAACACAATTCAACTCAACATATCACTGCACACTATGAGTCGTATTATCGTGGGCTCCGGCTAGTCATTAGCATAATATTTAGACTGGGATTAGACAGGGTACATGCCATCCCATGGAGGCTAGGAATGACAGAGCCTTTACATAACTATCCACTTCAGAGGCACTGTGGGCATTTATTTTTATAGGCAAGGCAGCCATTTTAAGTTCATTCTTATCAAATCTGTCTGAAGTACCAGTCTACTATCATTATGTAATCAAATCATCTAAAATATTAATGGGCTGGAAGGGGTACTTGTGTGTGTGCATTTTCTTTGACGTGACTCGAGAGTCAATATTGTTTAATATCAAGCTGCATCAAAGAGCCAAAAGTTGTGTGTAGAAAACAGTTTGTATGCTAACCTTTGAGACAGTTTATTCATTCTTATCGTAGGTATTCGGCCCTTAGTGGTTTATCATCAATTCAGCCAGGTAGTCATGTCAGTTCAAAATATAAATACACAAACTCTGTACACCTAGAGCCAAAATTGCAGTTCTAAAACCTAGTGAGCAGTCTTGCTCCCTACATTCTAAGGCAGCACCCTAACTGAAATAAAACCTCATAAGTGACCGATTTAGAACATCTTACATACAGGAGAGAACACGGACAAGTCAAACTAACGGAGACTTGTCATAGCACTTGCATATCATTGCTCTTTTGTTGATTTTGATTGCTTCCATTGTCCTCATTTGTTAGTCGCTTTGGATAAAAGCGTCTGCTAAATGACTAAATGTAAATAATAAGACTATATGATAAGAAGGTATCTTAGAAGGCAGCATGATGTTGCTTGTGTTATGGAGAAGCCTATGATCAGTGTTGGGAAGGTTACGTATGAAATGTAATAGGTTACAGAATACCCGATTTAAAAATGTAAAATAAGTAGTGCAACTATTTCAATTACTTTATTCAAGTAATGCAACTGATTACATTGGATCACTTTTTGATTATTTTTCAAAATTTCTAATGAATGTTTTGAAGTGTTAATCATTGTGAAACATTTAAAGCAGGCAGGGTTAACCTTACAGTAGTAGCCTACTCAACGCTGATTACTGTCAGACTTTCAAAATCCTTCTTCACTAGAATTAAGATTATAATAATTTAATTTTAAAGCACAGCCACCCCACAATCAGACTTTAGCACCTCTTTTTACTTTGAGATCATTCTGATGTTAAATACAGATTTAAAATCATAAGATATAGTTTAATAGTTATGATACTGTTTTTGAAATCAAATCTTTGCATAGGAAACAGGAAACACTGGCATCTAACAATGCTTTGGAAAAAAATGGTAATCTTAAAAAAATAAAGCATTCACACAAACCCAAATAGGAAATAAAACGGTTATCAAATAAGCATGTGTCCTATTCTGTGTCCTAAACTCCTGAAACATTGCTTTTAAAGCAGTCAATGCAATTTGAGAAAGAAAGAAATCAAATCTATATGAGAAAATATTCAGATGTAACCCCCTTTGCAATGGGAGAGACAGAGAGAGAGAGAGAGAGAGAGAGAGAGAGAGAGAAAGACACAGAGAGGTCTGCCTCTTATCTTCAGAGGGACAGATAAGAGCTCATTTCCCACTGCGGAATAGAAACAAGCGGGCCTCTCCGGGCTCTCTGGCAAGAGAATGACAACATTAGCATCCCATAATGCCTCGATCTATTCTGCACATTCCCATTTTGTGTGCGGGCGTATCACCGACTGCTCTCGCCATTTCTGCACTTCATGCATGGATCTGTTCACCTTGATCAGATGCGATTGCCACCACTCGGCCGCAAAGCCGGAGTTAGCAGATAGTTTCAAAGGTGATGCGTGGATATGAGTAACCTCGCAGCTGGTAATGCCAGGGTTTCGATAACCTCTCGGGATGATGATGGGACAGTTTGTGGTAGTGCAAGGCAGAGGAGAGTCAAAGCCAAGACCACCACCAGAAAGCTTGCCGGACTCCTATTGCTCCTATTTTTTACCACCTGCATATGTGACTAGAGACTAGGGCTGTGTATCACCAGCAAAGTCACGATACGATACGTATCACGATACAGATGCCACGATACGATACATATCACGATACAGGGCTGCACTGAATTTCACCTCAGCAGAATTTATAAAAACAGCTGTTTATTAAACACTGCTTACTATAGTGCCATTTCTAACTATTGGCAGAGCAGGCAGCTGACCTCTGCATTATGAAGGGCCTCCATAACTTTACCACAGTACAATATAGGTAATGGCATATGTTTCATGTTTACATTGTGCACTCCCCACCAGGTACAATATTCTGATTGTTTGCATCTTTTTTTTAAGCCCATAAATTAAACTAACGCGCTGTCGTCACTGTATCTAACGCACACACGCTCAAGGCTGATTTATACTCTACACGTGCGCAAGTTCGCTTTGAGTTCGCGCGACGTCGTTTCGCGTGGCGGTGTGCACGACATTTTTTATAACTTTCCACGCAGCGCCGCTTCCGAAGATGCACGAGTTCAAAGCGACTCTAGCCGAACATGCACGTCTGTGCCAGCATGTGTGTGAAACAGAAGCAGTTTGATGCTAAGTTCAGTCACACACAGATCACGTTGCGGCCGAACTCAGACATTCAGGAACAAACTTTTTTAGGGCTGCCCCGCAGTTTTATCAACTAAATAGCTTAATCGCTCAAGAGCTACAATATCTTTCTCAACAAGGAGCTGGTAACATCATTGTTTCTAATGGGAATTAAAGCCATAGCTTTATTGTTAATAGAGAAACGCGGCAAAACGGGTTGTAATTCATACATACACAGCCTCTCTCTCTCGCTCTGTGTTGTAAATGAACAGTTGATGAATTACACTGTTCTGAGAATAGAATATAGCAGTGGAGATCGCTAAACTGCAAGCTAACCGGTGTTTTCAGAAAGCAAGAGAGAGAGCGCGTGCACATGGTTGCCAGGTTGACAAAGATAAGTAGCACACTTCGCAGATATTTCCGTATTGCGCAAGTATAAAGCTCTGTTTTGGGGATTACGTCTCTTTATATCAGGCAACCCCATTGTGTTCCTCTGCGGCCAGATTAAACCTTGTTGTAGCCTATATATGCTCTATTCATTCTTTTTTTAGAAACCTCACACTTTTCTACTCAATTTTAAATGTTGTAAAATTTTAAACAAATTAAGTAGTCCACTACTGCACACGTGCCACAATATCAATACAGGGCCAGCTGTATCGATACTCGTATCGTCAAATCTCTGTGACGATTCATCGTCGTATCGATATTTTGAACACAGCACTACTAGTGACACTATTTTTTTAAGTTCTTAAAGGTATAGTTCACCCAAAATGATTTTTTTTCATCATTTACTCCCCGTTATGTCTTTCAAAACATGTATGATTTTCTTGCTTCCACTGAATACAAAAGGATGAAGTCATCCGGGTTTGGAATAACAAGTATGAGGATGAGTAAATCACAGAATTATCATTTTTAGGTGAACTATCCCTTTCAAACCATGACACAGACACACCATGCTCTCAAAATAAAACAAAAACACAATACAATATAATAATATAATATAATAATAATAAATAAATAAAAAATGACTAAAATAAAAAATACAAACCGCTACAAATTCCAATGTAAACTTATTAAATTGTTGTTTTTATTATTGAAAATTAAAAACCTAGATAAAGATTAAAAAAAAGATTCAAGTCAATACTATTTTTTACAGAAATTACTAAAATATTTTTTTTCTGAAATATTAAATTGATCAAAAGTGACAGTAAAGAATTTATAATATACTATTTTTTTTTTTCAAATAAATGCTGTCTTTTATTCATCAAACAATCCTAAAAATATTTGGTTTTCCACAAAAAAATATTGAGCAGCATAATATTAAGTAGCATAAAAATATTAAGTAGCATAACTGTTTTCAACATTGATAATAATAATATATATTAAAAATCAGCATATAATTATTTCAGGAGAATCATGTCACAAAATTTAGGTTTGCCATTACAGAAAAAAAATAAATTTTAAAATGTATGAAAATAGATTTTTTTTATTTAATTTAAATTAATGTAATTTGTACATTACAGTAATGTGTTAGTGTTCTAACTACACGCGACGCAACGCTGCGACACGCAATAAAAGGTATCTTTTTCCATGTTAATCTGAGTTTTTGTCCTAACTAGACGCGACAGAGACACGCAAAATTTCTATTTTAGAAATGGTTTCTATTTCAGCGACGTCGCAGCAGGAACAACAGCATACCAACTATATGACAGTGATAATCTCTCAGGTACTGATTATGTGCTTTATTCAAAGTTAAACGTGTCTAATGTGAGTTTGAATATCATATTGCGTGGCATTTATAGCCATACTGAAAGCAACAACAGATAGTTTACCTCAGATCTTGAAAATAAATAAAAGCAAAGATGTAAGTTAAAACTGTGAACTCATTGCGAACCAACAAGCATATTCCATAACAAAGATGGTACTGTATCAATCACTCAGTGTGTACATTTAATAATGTTAAAAAGGTTTAACATTTATGAATTAGAATATAAACGTATCCATTTCGTTGTGAGTGCAGAGCGCATCCAGAGAGAGCCCGCCCACGCACGCTTCTGATTGGCTGTGATATTTGATTGATTCTGCCGCATCGCGTCTAGTGTGTGGACACCCAAATTGCTTGTCGCTGGAATCTTGTCACATCACGTGCAGTTAGGACACCGTGTTACAGAACCCAAAGTTTAAAGTGGTAGTGCATGTACTGTAAATTAGTTTCTAACTTTTTTGTAAACAAAATTGTGGAAACAAATTGCTAAAATTACATGCGTACATTTAGGAGAGATGCCAACAAATTATTATCAGTGCAAATCTAAACAAGAACAACTGGTCTGACAGGGCCAGCAGGAAAAAAAACACACTTTTGAGACCTGTTTTCTCTGTTTTCAATTAAAATCACACCATCCATGCAATGAACATACTGCCTATACTGACCTACACTTCTATTTAGTTCTCCACCTCAGTGCATCCATGTTCACAGGATTAGCAACTGTGTCTAGCAATTAATTTGAGCAGTTATGCCTTCCCACGCCAGGACGCTCCACTGGGACCTTATGGGACGTATTGCTATACTAACATATTGCAGGCAAGGTCATATCAATAGAGCCCTGCCTCAGGCAATTTGTAAACAGTACCTCACAAGTAGTTTGGAGATCAATCGCCAGAAATAAAATGCTGACGATGCAAAGCAGCACCTGCCATGCAAATGGCCTAAGCATGACTGCCCACACAGGCTTATTTAAGCATCATCACGACAGTCATCTTAAATCAAACTCATCCCGAGCATCTCAGCAAGCATATTTCAAAAACACCTCAATACGCTGGCTGACGTGTGGTTTTGCCATCAAATATAGATGAGCAGGCTTTCATTTTGCAGCAAACTTACAATTATGCCCAGAATCCTTCAAGAGTCAAATGAGGTTACATTTTAGTAAATGGTTATATTACATGCCATCATCTTCTACAAACACTGATATATAAATTTACCATCAGAAGCTTACCAAAGATTATATATATTAGGAACTATATATATATATATATATATATATATATATATATATTGTAGCATTTGGACCAATCAGACACACAGCTATTTGTTATATTTAACAAAACCACTAAAAACTCATCTGTTCCACCTTTATTTGACCATCTAACTCTAACACTTTCTATTCTATTTTAATTCTACTTTATCTATATTTATCTTCTTTTTTTATTTAAAAAAACTAACAAAAAAAAAACTTTCTCTATATATATATATATATATATATATATATATATTGTAGCATTTGGACCAATCAGACACACAGCTATTTGTTATATTTAACAAATAATCTCTAATGCCCCCAGGGCCAACTATGAGGGTCTATGGACCCTTCCCCCGAAATGCAACTAACACCTCAAAAGGGCAGAACAGGCCTCTGGTTCCATGGCAACCAGGACACCTTTGCTAGACCAGATAAACTTTACGACCTAATGGCATGTTGAGAGTTCTCCCTCTCACTACATTTTCCATAGGAAAGACATATAATGCACAGCAAAATGGACTCTTCTCTAATTAATTCATAGCAAAACCTTTCTATGAATGAACACACATATCCTCAGGTCATTGTGTATACCATTACTGTTCTTGAATATTGTCTTTTGCATTGTACACTCTTAAAAATAAAGGTGCTTCAAAAGGTTCTTCAAGCGATGCCATAGAAGAACCATTTTAGTTCTACAAAGAACCATTCAGTCAAAGGTTCTTTAAAGAACCATCTCTTTCTTACCTTTTTGTAATCTGAAGAACCTTCTTTTGCCACAAAGAACCTTTTGTGAAACAGAAAGGTTCTTCAGATGTTAAAGGTTCTTTATGGAACCATTTAGACAAAAAGGTTCTTCTATGGCATCGTGTATACTCTTTTATGTATGTTATGATAGATCACTAGTTAATATAACCTCACCTATATCATGTTTGGTCTCTATGAATTCGTCTTCGGATGATCTAAATGAGAGTGCATATTACATGTTGATACCTATGTAACATATTAATGTTCTAAGAATATTTACTAGTTTGTGCATCAACACCCAATCGAATTACATATGCGAAATACCATGCTTGGAGACAAAGAGTCGTAAACTTTCCCTCCAAAAGTTCAAGGCACCATTGGCTCTTTGATCCCCCGGAGGTGTGAGCTCAATATGAGATAAAGCTCTCACATCAGTGACCCGCCTCGGTCAGTCTGCGGTTCTGTTAGATACGGAGAAGATGAGGATGTGAGCTAGAAGTCTTCTGTACCTTAAGTCTGAGCCAGGCCTCGGCCTTGACTTTCCATTCACCAAAGATCCTAGGATCTCAGCTGATGTCTCTTTTAGCTCTTTTTCACTTTCCACTGGGAAGAAATTTCCAGTCACCATCGAGTCAGAACATCTTTGGAATTCATCTCTCTTCAAACCCGGAAGAACGTGATCGCAAGTCCAAAACCTTGAAACCATCAAGACTTTCATCTGAGACTGCATCCGGACACTCGTTCAACAACCAAGGCAATGCAAGTATCATACATTTAACTAAACGAAACAGAGGTTTAGTATAAGTGGTAGATCACGTTGTAAAACGGCACTGATGGTTTTTAACTCAGGTGGTTCTGACTCATTCTCCATAACTGCATTCTCTGGTTTCTCTAATGGCTTCATTCATCCTCTTTAGCTTCCATTTTGTATGCACGCGTGAGTTTATGTATGTTTGTATGTTTGTTTGTTTGTTAGACTAGTTTGTGTTAGTGTTTAGTTAATAAAAGTCTTGTGCACAAATTACACGAGTTTCTGATTCTGCCTTGCAAATTAATTGTCCCTTTACAATTCTGATCCTTACTACATGCTCTAATGCATTAATACTGTATGAAAGTATTTTCTGTGGCCACGGAAATATCCTTTCCTAGAGTTGATATGAACTTAAGCTGAATGTTCGCTGGACGAACAGATTGGTTGATGGCAATTTAATTCTGCTACAGTTACTACTGGCAGCTGATATAAATAATTGTAATTAATCATAATTAACTGTAATTATTTATATACATTTCCCTTTTGAGCTAATTTGCTACATATACAGTATAGATATATGTATATAAAACAATTAGTTTTCTTAATGAGTTTGTGACGTGGTTTTTGTATATCATCAATGGTTGTGAAAACAACAAATAAGCCATCATTTATTCATTCGTTATACATAATATATATTTTGTTCATGATAACTAGAAAAACAATTAGAAGTATATACTGTATATATATAATAATTAAAATATTTGTGACATGCAGTTTTGATTTAATTTAAAAAATCCAACTGTTAAATACATATATGTATACAAATAGCTTTTTATAATTAAATTATATTAAAATATTTTATATTATATTTTTTTTACATATTTTTTACTGTTACCATTTAAATGATAATATTCATAACATTATTAAAATTATTATAAAATACGGAAATATTAAAAATAAACAAGAGTTTCTTAAATTGTATAATACTATTCTGAATATATGTAAATATTATAATATAAATGGAATATTTTCTATAACAGAAGAACTGACTCTCCGAGTAGTAGTAGAATCCATTAATAGGCTGAACGTAGCAGATGCCTCCACTCTACCTCTGACACAGCTGACATCTGAACTATCAGGTGGTCTGTTAGTTTCTATCAATGGTATGAATTGATTTTACCCACAAACACACATCAATACACCCATCTGATAATGAGGTTGTCTAATGAGAGAAAAAGATTCAGCTAAGGCAAAGTCCCTTCAGGGTTTCCAGTCTATTCTGTTTCGTTCAAGAGAAACCACACTGAGGTCTACCACAACCGCCCCCATGGAAATGAAGTACAAGACATGTACAAATGTTCAATAAAGTAACATTTTCTCTCTGTGTGTGCTAAACTAAAGCAGAATTAAGGGTTGGGAGACTGCAGGGTTGTGACACAGCACGCTAGGGACTGCTGAAAGGAGTGAGGAGCTCCGGGCTGTACATCAAAGTTCAGTCTGCGCTCTTTGCTGGGCAGATCCTGTGTGAATGGAATAAAATCATACACAAATGGACTGAAACTATTGAGCTCCATCCCTCTGTACAACTGACCTAATGACACCTGCACTGTATCCGCATTGTAAAAAGGCTTGTTCTTAATGAGTATTTTTCTTGTTGTCCAGTAAAAATATTTAAACATCGTTCAAATAAGATGCTTGAGAAGCACAATTGTGTAAGATAATATGTTTTTACATAATATTTAGTTGGAAGCAAAAACTGCATATTACAAGGTCACCAAACAGTTGCAAAAATAACCGGTAACACTTTAGACCTCTAAAAATCTCATTATTAAGCTTATTGGCATGCATATTACTAGCATAATGGTTGTTTATTAGTATTTATAAAGCACATATTAAATGTATTTTTCTGACTTTTTCAAGCTAGAAATGTACTCTTTACATTCAAGTTCATTTCATATGGTTTTCAAAACTTTTATTTTGTTGAAAAAATCTAAATAGAGACATTTTTACTACTCGCCTTCGACTATTGGACTCCACTGTATTGCACAGTCAGACCTGAGGAATATGTTATGCTAAGGCTTTTTAATATGTTCAGTTTCAGCTTCAGTTTACTCTAAATGTCATGTGGTATAACTATCAAGTAAAAGTTCATAACATTTAAATCTTGAATACATGTGATTGAGTGTACAAATCTTAATTATTTTTTAAAAAGGTATTTAAAATATATCTAGTAGAGACTGCTGAACATTAATAAGCACTGTAAGTATGTGTCTCACCTGAATTAGTGAAATGTTGTTTAGATTCAGTCGGAAGAGGTAGTTTCTGCAGATAAAAAAAAAGAGAGAGATTGAAAAAGGTTAGATTGATATGATCTATCAACTGAAGATGCAATGAAAATGTACCCTTAATATGCCAAGGGAAATTAAAAATAAAATGGGGTCCAAAAGTCTGAGACCTCTAGTGAAAATGGTTCTGTTTTTCATTTATTTACACACACACACACACATACACATACATATACATATACATATACATATACATATATATATATATATTACTAGCATAATGGCTGTTTTAGCATTTATAAAGCACATATTGTCTTTTTCTGCATTGCATATTTGAGATCCTTTAATCCAAGCCCATATCTAAAATTAACAACTACCTTACTAACTATTAATAAGCAGGAATTACAAACGCCTGTTTTTACCTGACTGTAGCTGTTTTCCTACAGACAAACAGACTTTCTTTTGTTAATTGAATTAGGATAAGCTTATGTCAGATGTTACTCTGCTTTACCTGAGATCAACTATAATTAAACTATGAAAAGTAAAAGTGCTGTACATAAATTCAAATTGACAATTATTGATGCTTACAAACACATTCATAAAATATTTACAAAGTGGAAAAAACGCAGTCCCTAGCGTTTCTGATTAAAAGAGTTTTGTAAACACAATTATCAGTTCAAATGAAATATTCATTTGAACTAATGATTGGATAAACAGTAATGAATTTGACTGTAATGCTGGACTAAAGCCAATCTATTTAATATTTAATCTTCAGACACAGCACAGGGCTTCAGAGAGGTGAACGTGTGAGCCATTTTAATAAAGCTTTGCGAACAAAGTCAATTAGTTCATACAAAAGATTAAAAACAATTCTAAATTGAGATTGAAAAATTGTGAGCCTATGTTTTTCAGTATAAATTCACTAAAGTCAAAGATTCATCACCTGACGTATACACTAATTAGTTTTTGAAGTTCCCAGAAAGGCCATCTTTGAGCTTACAGCAAGCATTATTAATAATTATTTCTTAGAAATTTCATTATCGGGGAAAACAAAATATTTGTAATAAAATAAAAACAATCCTGTATTCACTGTCTAGGCCAAAACACTGTCTGTTTGTAATAGGCTAGATCGAAATGATGCTGTATATTGTTTCTAACCGAGACACAACATTCTGCAAACTTTTATTAAATGCACACAAACAGATGTACAGTATATGTCATATATTGTGGTAATCTATACTATTATAATCTATACTTCTTCAAAGTTTATATAGCATTATGAGTTATATTAAGTGTTTTATTTTAAACATTTAAAGTTAAGCTCATTTATAATACGTTTTAATTTTGTTTTATGTTTTATTTGAATCATTTTGCCCAAAGCAAGTAATGAATGCCAATATTTGATGCAGAAAAATAAAGATATCTACAAAAAAATATTGAATAATTTAGAAAAATCTTATTCAAAACAGAATCATTGAATTATGATTAGAATGTTCATAAAGACAATGAATAAAGCAAAATGAAAAATAAATATGCTTTGTTGAAATTTTGATATTATCTTCATCTAATTCTGCCTGCACATTACATTTGCATATGTACAGAAACAAAAACATGCTTGCATCCATGTGATGTTTAAATCAATACAGATCAGATATAACGTTGCTCTTGACAAAAGCAAGGACTCTTAACGGAGTGTACTTCCTTCTTTACCGCCACCTTAAAAATTAGAGCTGGGTACAGACTATCATGCCCTTCAGCAATATCTAGGGCAACTGTGAAATACTTCCTCCTCATCCTATTAAGACATTGACAGAGTGTGGACTGACTCAACCTTCTCCAACAACATACCTCCCAGGGAAAGCAAGGGAGCGAGCCAGAGACCGACAAACAGAGAGAAGACAGGAACGACTGTGAATGCCTCTTTCTCCTTCATATTTAAAGCAGTTTTAAAGTTGATGCTGCCCTTAAGTCCTGCCCCAAAACAGCATTATGAGGCGGCTGAATGGAAAAGTCCAAAAGACTTGCGGGATCCTGACCCCAGATCCCTGCATCCTCTCTTTATCCGCTGCTTGAGGCCTGAGGCGGTGGGCTTCGGGGACACACTAATTCAGTCATGAGGAAACGTTCTGTATATTGGATTAGCCCACATCATAAAGCCTGTATGATGTAGCCTCACTTCCTGCCAGCAGATAATGATGTGGCCCTGTTGAATATTTCAGGCTGTGGATTGTTAAGTGCTTTTTCACGGGGGAATGCTGTTGTGCACTTTTGCTGTCTAACTGTGGTGTGATGCTCCATCTCTCCCTGGAGGAAGCACCTGGAAAGAGCACTGACCCTGATACTAAGATACTCTTTAATTAGACTTACTACAGAGACGGACAGGGAATTTTTTCTTCTTTACACTCATGAATAAAATTGCATGAGGAGTATTAGGAAAGTAATGATTAAAGATGTATGTGATTTAAAGGGACAGTTCAGCCACAAACGAAAACCACATGACTTATGCAACCACTTTTATGGTGATTTTGCATCCTTTTTTGAAGCTTGACAGGGCCAGTTTTCATTCACTTTCATTTTATGGAAAAAAGCAGCCAGGATATTCTTCAGAAATTCAGCAGAAGAAAAAAAGTCATATGGGTTTGGAAAAACATGTGAATGAAATGGAAAATCTTTTCAAAATATACTTTAAAACAATGTGGCAAGCTAGAAATGTACTCTTAATATTCAAGCTCATTTCATATGGTTTTAAAAACTTTTATTTACTCTAAATGTGATGTGGTGTAATTATCAAGTACAAGTTCATAACATTTAAAGGTCCCATATTGTACACCTTTCTGGAGTTTTATTTGAGGTTTTGATGTCCTTAAGAATATATTTGCGGTATAAGTACCAAAAAACATCTCAATATATTTTTACAGCTCCTCTCTCTGTGTGAATTTTACTGTGGACTGACTGTTTTGAAACTTATATGGTAGTTAAATAGCCCCTAGACCTCAGTAATCGTGAAAAACGCCAGGAAATTTCAGTTTTGACAATATGGAACTTTTAAATATTGAATACATGTGAGTGTACAAACCTATTTTTTTAAAGGTAAAAAATGTATTTAAAATATATTTTCCAAGGTATTATGTGTGTGTGTGTGTGTGTGTGTGTGTGTATGTATATATAGTATATATATATATATATATATATATAAATATATATTAAACATCAATTATTAATTAATTATAAATATCATTAAATTTTTGGCGAGTTGCACACAATTACATTTTCCTTATCTTGCCTTGTCAAAAAATATTAAATTAAGTTTATTATTACGATGATATTTAAAAAAAATTCAGCAGAAATTTCAGAAATTTAACAGAATAAATTAAGTCATATGGATTTGGAAAAAACATGTCAAAAGTACAATATATGGGCATTCATGAAAAAATAAATGAAATATCTTTTAAAATCTAGTTTATTTTATTTAGTTTATTTAGTTAATTATTATTATTATTATTATTATTATTGTGGCTTGGTCCCCTCTATGACATAATTTCCTCCTTTTTCTGCATGCTGGACACTGCATGTTTTCTGCACAATACATGAATTTGAATTGGCAGACAAAATCTTTCCAAAAATAATAAGCAGTTTGTTAAAATATTATTAAAACTGCTTCCCAAAAATAACAAAATTAATTTTAAATTCAGAAATTATAAACAAGTTCATTACAAAAGAGACTTGAGAGCTGGAAGGACACATGATTCTTGCCTTTTTGTCCAGCACAGGCAATAGCCTTGGGCATTACGTTGAGGAATGGGGAAGCGAACAACCACATTTCTTTTATGAATATCTCTGACTTACGAAACTTTTCAGAGTTTCAGAGCTGGCATTGAATCAACCTCACTCTTTGCTTTTGTGATAAAAACACTTGGTGCTTTCACACTTTTGCTTGACCTTTAGTAAAGCAGACACAGCACCTGTGGCACACACTAGGTTTTTTTTCTGACGGCTTCATCAGCACTTGACAATTACCAGCAGGCAGCAGAGGAGCCTGCGGTGATCAAAGCCTCACACACCAAAGAAAGGGGAAAAAATTAGAGAAAGAAGGAGAGAGAAACAACTGGCAAGTCTAGGCACTGAAGTATGGAGAGGTGAGGACACTATAGACTCGCTGGGTTGTGTTAATCCGGCTGGAGCGGGAACATGGGAATGTGCTGATCCGCACAGGCATGGAGAGACTAAACGGCACTGTCTGTGGTAATCCTCGGGTTTACATGCTGTAATTCTACTGGAAGACGGCAGGAGGGCACACTGGGGGTCTGATCTAGAACCCCCACCTACGACCAGAGCATTCAATACACCCTCTACTAATGAGCAAGGTCACTTCAAGATTTATGAAGGTAAATTTAAGACTTAAGACCTTTTGTAGACCAATTAAAGAGGGTACATGCCTATCTATCTATCTATCTATCTATCTATCTATCTATCTATCTATCTATCTATCTATCTATCTATCTATCTATCTATCTATCTATCTATCTATCACCACTCTGTAAAGAATGCTGTTTAACCCTGTGTTTTCTTTCAAAGTCTCTTTTTCTTGGCAAAACAGCATAATAAATAAATAACAATCACAGGGTACTTTGTTCGGTACCCTGTAATTTCTCCTCCAAATAAAATGGATGTTTCGCTCACTACAAGTCTTAAGATGTTCCCCAGTGCCAAAACAGATATTTGTTCCAGCGAAGTCGAGGCATTGACAGGCACCTCTGCTTTGAGGACTACGCTTCTCTATACTGAGGGACATTCATCCTGTGGGAGAGCAAGAGATGTTTATCTCTACGACTATTCACAGCGTGCAGCCACAATACAAACACTAAATACACAGCCATAAATAAATAATGAACAAAAAGGGAAGATTTCAGATTTCTGAAAACATTGCAGAAGAATATGTGAAGAGCATGAGATCACATTACAGAAAAACGTGTTTGCGGAGATGACAGCACGATCATAGTCTGGAAAAAAATAGCTTGTTTGGCTTTCTATGTAAACATCTAAGTTACATTTTATACATTTGAAAATGAGGTAAAAAAACAGCAACGATACACCTCGAATTGTATTGCAGGTATTCACAAAATAAACCACCAAGCCTTAAAGAGCCACCAAGTCACCAACCCCCTGTTTACATGTCTATATGGTGTATTTGATATGCTTAATAACAAATCATGTGCAAATTCATCAACAACATTAAGCATTTTCTCATTAAAATAGCAGTGTACAAAAGGCCTGTTTCCTACAATCACAAATATTTAACCAATCCCCTCATCTTGCAGGATGGGGCTTTTCATATCATTAATAAAGTATTTCTATCTAAGGATGTTGATTTTTTTTCAAAAGGCAGCTATCTGAGATCTATCTAAAATTATGTGTCCAATGATGTAGAGAGCGATGCATAAAATCCATTACCATTCTCAGACATCGACTTGCAGATGGCCCTGTATAACTTGCTTTTCCTTTTCTTCTGATTTCTTCAGAATCAGTTTCTGGTTCAAACATATATGATGAAATTAATCCAATATTGGCACTTGCCACAGTGTAGTGTTCAGTACTTCAGTTAACCAAGTGGAGCAGGTGTGAGCTGGTCTGATTGAGTGGAGGCAGGGACTAAGTTGCACATTTTTGGTCCACATATACTAAATGAGGTAAGGGTGTGGGGTTATATTCAAGCGATTTTAAGGCAAGATAGGAAAAATTTTTTAAGTATGCAATTTTGATTATCAAAGATAAATCTAATAGGGATAAAATTAGTGACTGCAGGGGTACTTTGGGTGCGTTCACAAGTCCATCTATTGTTAAAAGTGTAGCGATGTATGGAGTACGTCTCACACAGAAGTCATGGTAAAACCCAAGTAGGCAAATCCACACGGCCAACCAGAACCCGCAGTGAAATTTGTGTAGCAAAATCTTTTGGGTTTCGCAATTTTGTATTTTACACTTTCAGAAAAAAGAGGTAAAAAAGTTGTCACTGGGGCAGTATCCTTATCAGTTTCTAACATGTACACTTTAGGTACTAATAAGTACATTTACAGTATCTATATGCACCTTTAGAGGTAAATAAAGTGCATACATTTTTAAAAGGTACAGCCCCAGTGACAGCTTTTGTACTTTTTTTTCTGAGTTTGTAAGTAAAGTGACCAAAATTATTATACTGTCAGTTCAAGTAAAAGTGTATTTTTTAAATCTCAAAAGAGGTTTAACCTGACTTTATTCACATTATAACCAGGGTTTGAAATGAACACTCGCCAACCCGCCAAATGCGGGTAAAAATCAGCTGTGGCGGGTAACGCTGTCAAATCACTAGCCAGTTTGGTGGGGTACTTTTTTGTAAGTTATGTTCACTCATTAATTTCTTTGTGAAGTTCATGCAAGCCAAATCTGCGCAGGTTTAGCACAAATACTGAACTCGTGAGACATCCTGACATTATCGAGTATATTGCAAAAACCAAACAAAACACATCTAAGTTACAAAGTGCACGCATGTAGATGTGATGTAGCCTGGTTAGACTAAATTTGTGCTGTGCACATTTAGAGTGCATTCTTTCATTGCATGATTCAGTCTGTTAATATGCATTACGAATGATCACATAATTCAAGATAAGGGGGTTGGAAAATGTATATATTTATATCAATTCATATAGTTAATATC
The DNA here is from genome assembly GCF_001515645.1 of Sinocyclocheilus grahami. Lineage (NCBI taxonomy): Eukaryota > Metazoa > Chordata > Actinopteri > Cypriniformes > Cyprinidae > Sinocyclocheilus > Sinocyclocheilus grahami. The sequence goes on along the minus strand of NW_015506420.1, from coordinate 113,060 downwards.
ACACGAAGAGTGCCGTTTAAAAAAATAATAAATCAGCATGGTTACAAATGTGATATTGCTTTTATACAACAGTTCAATAAACAATAAGTTAATATCAAGAGACTTACATTTTAGACACCATATTGGCTGTTTTTGCGTTATTTCGCCAACAGAAAACATTCCAAACACAGCGCTGTTTTGCGTCTCTGAGCAAAATCAACCGTTTAAATGATTCGGTTAATTCGCAATGACTCACTTAACAGTGACTTGCTGCCAGTTACTGGTGGATTTAATTTCACATTTAAAGTATCTTTTAATTTTTTAAATAATTTAAATATCACTATTCAACATTTCATGTTTAAAATATCAAAACATTATTTATGCATTTGTAACTGCAGGTTAAAGCATCCCATGTCCCTCTAAGCTGCATTAACATGTGTAAATACATCTAAATGCCACTTAATATTCAACTTCTGCAAAGATTAATTTTATCGATACTGATGTCATTTGTTTAGTAACAGCCTAAATGTAGTATTGTTATAATTGCCTGATTAAATGTAAGAATTTGACTCAAAAGATGATGCACACTTTTAGTAAAAATGGATTTATAAAGGTAAAAATGCCCATAAAAGGTAAAAATCAATCTAAACTTATTGGAAAAGATTAATTTTTATCACTGCTGTGAACTGACCACACAGAATATGAAGAATATCAAAAACTTTAGGAGTCAGTTGTCCACGGTATCCTTAAGATATCAGCACAATAACACATTCAGCAAAATATTGTCTAATTATCTTTATCAATAAAATCCAATAAAATATTGAGATATTATTTTTTGTCAATATCGCACACCCTTAGTACCGACACAAAATTATTTGCAACAGTCGCTTTGTCATGTAGACAGCCTCAAGCTGTTGGTTTATTTCGGGGTTTTTTTGGCTGGTAGAAGTTATGAATGGCCGGTAAATTAAAAATTGAGTAGCCAAATTGGCTGGTGAGTAAAAAAGTTAATTTCAATCCCTGATTATAACCTAAATTCATTAAAGGGGTGATGATGTGATTTCCTTTCTTTTTGGAGTGTTACAAGCTGTTCGTGAATAGATAAGATCCCTAAAGTTGCAAAGACTAAAATCTCAAACCCAAAGAGATATTCTTTATAAAAGTTAAGACTGGTCCATGCCCTTCTAAAATGCCTCGTTCAAACACCTTCAACAATACGTCTACGTCACTGTGTGGGAAGATTTGCATAACACCGCCCAAATGTTCACGCTAAGAAAGAAGGCGTAACTTTATTGTTGCTGCCACCACCGCCGCCATGTCGTGAAGATGCTCTGTGTTTCGTTGCGAAAGCGAAAATACTTTGTTTGGCCTTCCAAAAGAGGACACGACTAGAAATCAGTGGTTAAGTTGTATTTACAACACTGTTCCAGAACAGTTCAACCCAAATATTCAGATATGTGCAGCGCATTTTATGGAGGACTGTTTCCTGATCCTGGGAGAGTAGACTACAATGCCGGCTGTTCTGACTCACAGACTGTAAGTACGTTTTCATATTTAAAGGACTTGCCACTGATTCAAACGCGAGTTTTGAGCATTGTAGAGTAGCGCTCATTGTTTGTCATTTCTCCGCTCACAAATGCAGACATGGTTTTACATGTATATAAGACAGTATAAGTCATTATAATCCATAATTATGTCCCCACTGGATGCAACAAATGCCTCGTTTATAATGGGTTTTATTGGTTTTGTCTCGTCGCTCCGGGACATGGCATCACAGTATGGTAAGGGGCGTAACATTTCCGTCACACGCTTGAGGTATTCGGCCAATCACAACGCACTGGATAGTTGGCCAATCAGAGCACACCTCGCTTTTCAGACCGATGAGCTTTGTAAAAATCGACGCGTTTCAGAAAGGCGGGGCATAGAGGAGAAACAATAATGTACAGTATGTGGAAAATAATGTGTTTTTTTAACCTTAAACTGCATAAACACATTTCATTACACCAAATACACAAAATAATGTTCTTTTTAGCAACATCATATGACCCCTTTAACACAACCAGGATTGTGATCTGAAATTTCTATAATATTATATTTAAGAGATTGTCTTAAAGAAAACTCTCCTAGCCAAATTCTATACACGAACAAGAGGAACTTTAGCTCAATAGAATAAATACATATTCGCCTTCTGGAAAAAAAGTAATAGATCTCTGTATAAGTCCACAAAGTGGAAATGAGGAGTGGAGTGGAACAAAGAAGTAAATATGGGACAGCAGCGAACAAAAGCGCAGCTATGCCCAGCTCTTCTTCCATATCTATTCAATCACTTCCTCGTTTAACAATATGATAATACAATTCTTGTCACACATGCGGAGGAAAATATCTTTTCTACTCTTGGAAAATTGAAGAGTGGCTGCAGTTGAAAAGAGAAATCCAAGGCATTTAACACATTGGCAATCTACAGGGAGACGTCTAGACAAAATGTGGCAAAAAAAGTGTGCAGCTCTAAAGCAGCACAAATCAATGATTGCCCTGCTCGTCCGCTCTCTCTCTCTCTCTCTCTCTCTACCTCCAACCCTACAGGCCGCGACAGCTCCTCTCAAAGAACATCTGAATCTACCTAATGGAATGGAAAATTGGGGGAAATGGGGAGTCAGACCCGAGGGGATATCTTACCCCACTGTACAGTTTTCACATATTTAACACAGGCGCTTCTACAACCTTGCCTTGCGCGTCAGCGAACACATTAATGCACATCACCCTGTCGTAAAGGTGCCAGGGCCATTTACGAATATTAATATAACACACTCAAAGTCATGCTGTACTACTCTGGCCATACCCTGAGGGCCGCCTTTACCTAGTCACAAAACAGAGTTTGTTTCGGGTCTTAAATGCTTTGTAGCTCACTGTTGAGAATGATCGAAGTGTGCAAATGCAGGCGCTTGTAGCTACGCAAACTCAGTTTTGTGATGCTGAAATGTGTCAAACCTAAATCTGCTGAAAGCATAAACTGTTTTCTGAGGTCAGTTTTCTCGTTCAGGTCAACTACTGTCATGAAGAAAGATAATCTTGTTAAATCCGTTAGCTAAAGCTGGCGTGGTTAATTAGCCAGCAAAACAACATCCAAACTGATGGCACACACATTTGATGATAAGCTTAAACCATCCGATTCATCTGCGCAAAATAAATATTTTCCATCGCAAGCAAATTCAACCACAGATGGTGATAGAGAGCCCAGAATTGCTACTTGCGCAAACTACACTACTGTTCAAATGTCTGAAGTCAGATTTTCTTTTTATGAAATTCATATTTTTATTCAGCAAGGATGCATAAAAAGGGTCAAAAGTGACAGTAAAGACACTATGATTTTACAATAGATTTCTATTTGCTTTGTAATTCTTAACTTTTGAGCAAAGAATCCTGAAAACAAAGTATCACCGTTTCCACAAAACCAGCACAGCTGTTTCAACATTAAAGGAACACTCCCCTATTTTTGAAAATAGGCTCATTTTCCAACTCCCCTAGAGTTAAACAGTTTTACCATTTTTGCATCCATTCAGCCGATCTCCGGGTCTGGTGGTAGCACAAAATCATATTACGCAGCGCCTGAAAATAGTCCCAGCTACACTCTAAAAATACTGGGTTAAATATAACCCAGCGCTGGGTTATATTTAACCCAGTATTTTTAGAGTGTAGCTGGGACTATTTTCAGGCGCTGCGTAATATGATTTTGTGCTACCACCAGACCCGGAGATCGGCTGAATGGATGCAAAAATGGTAAAACTGTTTAACTCTAGGGGAGTTGGAAAATGAGCCTATTTTGAAAAATAGTGGAGTGTTCCTTTAACAATAAATCTTTCTTAAGCACCAATTTGGCATATTGGAATGATTTCTGAAGGATCATGTGACACTGAAGACTGGAGTAATGGCTGCTAAAAATTCAGCTTTGTATCACAGGAACAAATTACATTTTAAAATATATTAAACTAGAAAACAGTTATTTCAAATTGTAATAATATTTCACAATATTACTGTTTTTAACTGCATTTTTGATCAAATAAATACAGCTTTGGTGAGCATAAGAGACTTCTTTCAAATAACGAAAATCTTACCAACCCCAAACTTTTCATCTGTAATATATGTTTCAAAGCTAATGATGTAGCAGATGTTAGAAACTCTATATGTAAGTTTTAACTACCTTGGTGCTTGCTGATGGTCATGCATAGTTAATGAGTGGCTGATGCTGAAGGGACGTTAAGCTGGCTAGTAATAAACTTTCCTACCTCTCTATTCCCAGTGACATCTACCTAGCCTCTTCTTTTTCTCTGCACATATTCCCACCTCTTTCGGCTCAGTGGACTTTCACATTAGCGCAAACTCCATCACATAATCCCCACTGATTGCTCAACCTGTTCTCTAATACATTTTCAATGAAGGCAAAAACAAAAGAATATTTTGTATCCCAGCAGGGATGATTAGCCAAAATGGCTAATCGAGCAATTACGCCACAGTAAAGCTTTTAGATGTTTTGATATATAGAGAGGTGAGCCGAATGTAGCCAATGGATTTAATGATGTGGAAAACTAATTCTTGCATGGTGGTAAAACTAATTATGACTGATTGCTTTGAACCATTATAATGGAAATATGGACAAAGTACATATCTACATATCTCCGTAGTGGTGTATACACAGGGGCCCCCAAAAAAGTTATTCAAAATCTAAATTACAGCTGGAAATAAACAAAATTTTAGGATTTTGTGGAATGCAAAACATAGATTTTAAAACCTTTTTTTTCTCAACTTTTCACTCAAATTGCAGTGTATATAATATAATTTTTATCAAATCAAAACTACCAGCCACCATTTGAATCTCTGCCACCATTTGAATCTCTGAGCTGGAGATGGTGGTCAGTGGAAGGATGTAAAGCAGGATGCTGAAATATTGCCATCACTCATTACCCTGGAGTCACCTTCACACCAATTACCCCACCAACAAGTCTATGTTAGGAACAAAAGCCATTAAAAAGCCTGTTCAGAAGGGGCTGATAATGTTCTGGACAATTGACCATATGAAAAGGGACCAAGGGTTTGTGCAATCTGTTGTGACACTGTTAAAATGTGGAGTGAAAAACTACAAATATTCTTTCAGTAAGACTCTCAAGAGTGTTTGCAGAGTTTTTCAGCAGGCTGGAAAAACATCCCCCTCACAGGAGGAAGCTGAGACAACTACTGCTAATGTGTTAGCAGGGGGTCACATTAAACAGGTTTTGTTTTCTGGTCAACGTCAACAAGTGTGGAAACACATTGTGTATGTCTGGAAACACAGCAGTTAATTGGAGAGATGTTTAAAACACAAGTGGCATCAACATATGCACAGGACTTGTGAAAAACTGCCATTCTGATCATCTATACTATTTGTTTGCAAATTATCAAGCTAGTGTAAATATAGATTGTTCACTGAGAAATAAACAAACAAGATACTTTATAAAGAGGGGCCGAAATAGCACAAATCAGTTCTTAATTAGTACATGAAATATTTAAACGTACTTAAAATTGAGTGGCCAAGTTTCTTGCTTAATCATAAACGTCATTACGTTTCATTTGATGTATAGTTAAAAAACTAAACTAACAGGGTAAGAGAAATAACCTTAACTCAAAGATACATTATATATATAAAAAAACGCGATTTTGCTTCAAGGAAACCTCAAGGGCCATCTAAAAGGGATAGTTTACCTAAAAATGAAAATTCTGTCATTATTTACTCACTTTCATGTCGTTCCAAACCCATAAGACCTTTGTTCATCTTCTGAACACAAATTAAGATATTTTTGATGAAATTCAAAAGCTTTCTGACCCTGCATAGACAGCAACTCATCTACCACATTCAAGGCCCAGAAAGGTATAAGGACATCATTAAAATAGTCCATGTGTTCTATGTCAGAAAGCCAGCTCCTGCGTCAACAGCATCACACGCATGTGTCGTGAAAATCTTACCAACCCCAAACTTTTCATCTGTAATATATGTTTCAAAGCTAATGATGTAGCAGATGTTAGAAACTCTATATGTAAGTTTTAACTACCTTGGTGCTTGCTGATGGTCATGCATAGTTAATGAGTGGCTGATGCTGAAGGGACGTTAAGCTGGCTAGTAATAAACTTTCCTACCTCTCTATTCCCAGTGACATCTACCTAGCCTCTTCTTTTTCTCTGCACATATTCCCACCTCTTTCGGCTCAGTGGACTTTCACATTAGCGCAAACTCCATCACATAATCCCCACTGATTGCTCAACCTGTTCTCTAATACATTTTCAATGAAGGCAAAAACAAAAGAATATTTTGTATCCCAGCAGGGATGATTAGCCAAAATGGCTAATCGAGCAATTACGCCACAGTAAAGCTTTTAGATGTTTTGATATATAGAGAGGTGAGCCGAATGTAGCCAATGGATTTAATGATGTGGAAAACTAATTCTTGCATGGTGGTAAAACTAATTATGACTGATTGCTTTGAACCATTATAATGGAAATATGGACAAAGTACATATCTACATATCTCCGTAGTGGTGTATACACAGGGGCCCCCAAAAAAGTTATTCAAAATCTAAATTACAGCTGGAAATAAACAAAATTTTAGGATTTTGTGGAATGCAAAACATAGATTTTAAAACCTTTTTTTTCTCAACTTTTCACTCAAATTGCAGTGTATATAATATAATTTTTATCAAATCAAAACTACCAGCCACCATTTGAATCTCTGCCACCATTTGAATCTCTGAGCTGGAGATGGTGGTCAGTGGAAGGATGTAAAGCAGGATGCTGAAATATTGCCATCACTCATTACCCTGGAGTCACCTTCACACCAATTACCCCACCAACAAGTCTATGTTAGGAACAAAAGCCATTAAAAAGCCTGTTCAGAAGGGGCTGATAATGTTCTGGACAATTGACCATATGAAAAGGGACCAAGGGTTTGTGCAATCTGTTGTGACACTGTTAAAATGTGGAGTGAAAAACTACAAATATTCTTTCAGTAAGACTCTCAAGAGTGTTTGCAGAGTTTTTCAGCAGGCTGGAAAAACATCCCCCTCACAGGAGGAAGCTGAGACAACTACTGCTAATGTGTTAGCAGGGGGTCACATTAAACAGGTTTTGTTTTCTGGTCAACGTCAACAAGTGTGGAAACACATTGTGTATGTCTGGAAACACAGCAGTTAATTGGAGAGATGTTTAAAACACAAGTGGCATCAACATATGCACAGGACTTGTGAAAAACTGCCATTCTGATCATCTATACTATTTGTTTGCAAATTATCAAGCTAGTGTAAATATAGATTGTTCACTGAGAAATAAACAAACAAGATACTTTATAAAGAGGGGCCGAAATAGCACAAATCAGTTCTTAATTAGTACATGAAATATTTAAACGTACTTAAAATTGAGTGGCCAAGTTTCTTGCTTAATCATAAACGTCATTACGTTTCATTTGATGTATAGTTAAAAAACTAAACTAACAGGGTAAGAGAAATAACCTTAACTCAAAGATACATTATATATATAAAAAAACGCGATTTTGCTTCAAGGAAACCTCAAGGGCCATCTAAAAGGGATAGTTTACCTAAAAATGAAAATTCTGTCATTATTTACTCACTTTCATGTCGTTCCAAACCCATAAGACCTTTGTTCATCTTCTGAACACAAATTAAGATATTTTTGATGAAATTCAAAAGCTTTCTGACCCTGCATAGACAGCAACTCATCTACCACATTCAAGGCCCAGAAAGGTATAAGGACATCATTAAAATAGTCCATGTGTTCTATGTCAGAACGCCAGCTCCTGCGTCAACAGCATCACACGCATGTGTCGTGATACTCTCATGAACGCGTGGTGAAGACTGACATGGAAAATTACATCTACCACATTCAAGGCCCAGAAAGGTATAAGGACATCATTAAAATAGTCCATGTGTTCTATGTCAGAAAGCCAGCTCCTGCGTCAACAGCATCACACGCATGTGTCGTGATACTCTCATGAACGCGTGGTGAAGACTGACATGGAAAATTACAGTTGAACCACTGATGTCACAAGCACTATTTTAACAATGTCCTTACTATCTTTCTGAGCCTTGAACATGAAAGTTGCATTGCTGTCTATGCAGCGTCAGAAAACTCTCTGATTTCATCAAAAATATCTTAATTTCTGTTCCGAAGTTGAACAAAGGTCTTCTGGGTTTGGAATGACATGATGGTGAGTAATTAATAAAGGAAATGTTCATTTTTTGGGTAAATTTATCCCTTTAACTTATTTTAGAATTTTATATATTTTATGAACATCTAAAAGTCTTTATCCAAATTATTTAAATTAACAACTGCCATTTAATATATACGGTATATGTATGGCTTAAAATGGCGTAATCATTCAAGCTTCAAGCTCAATATAATCGTTAATAAAATCAAAACAAGGGTAAGGAACTGTACTGAACACAGGTGGCCTCTTTACTGCAAACTCAAACTAAACATTTCTTCATGCGCTTTCCCAACAGTAGTGAGCAGAAGCCATTATAACAAGCCGTCCGCAATTATCCACTCTGATTAAAGAACCTTGCTTAATGTAACTACTTTGTACTTAAAAGATTCATTTCATCTTTTGGAAGTGCAGCACAGATCTTGTTTGTGTCAGAGACTATTATCTTTAATGAAATCTGACAATTTAATTTGTGCATGATGGCAGTGAGGTTGCAGTGAGTTCCAGTGGATGAGAGGAAGTGGCGTTATTAAAGGACTCTAGCCTGTTGTCTGATGGTTGTCTGTGGACTTTGGCACACCGGAGTCCTCAAGGACAATCACTGACCATCTGATTAACATCTCATATCAGATCACATCGCTTACACTGGTATGGGTCAGATTTTTATAGAAATAGTTTACCCAAAAATGAAAATTTACTAAAAGCTTTTACCCTCAGGCCATCCAAGATGAAGGTGGGTTTGTTTCTTCATCTGAACAGATTTGGAGAAATCTAGAATTACATAACTTGCTCACCAGTGTATCCTCTGCAGTGAATGGGTGCTGTCAGAATGAGAGTTTACACAGCTGTCCTTATTATTGGGTGAACTATGCCTTTAAAAAATAATAAATAAATAATGTTGCAGTTCATGAAGTGACTGATTAGCATGCAAATAACAATTATATTTACTCACCAAAGCCATTTGGGTATTGTTAATTTTGGACCCTGTTTACACCAACTCCACTAGCTACTGTAGGTTCATTTGCTTTCTGCTCTGATAAACTGTGCTGTAAAACTAGTGTACCAGAAAGTGGCTTTCAATTTAATTTGTGTTTTTAACTACTGCATAATAAATAACCTTTTCATTGATTGTTTCAAAATTGTAGAAATCAAAGTGAAATCTCAGATGTTTGCAACCTAAATGCTAAAAAGTGCGACAGAGTGCTTTTGTGTAACCACAAGGAACGTATAAATGACTTCCTGATCAGCAACTGAGGCAAATCAGTTATTTCATTTATTTCAGTTAAATAAACAAGTCCAACTTATTTCTCCAGACGGGTGGAGATTGGGGTATCCCCATCAGAGAGCGTTAGCCACATTATTCAGCTCCAAAGCTGCCGTTCTGTCATGAGCAATTGATCCACATTCCGTGGGGGAAGACAGAGACAGATTAGGACCAATATTTGAATGAGCAAATACACATAAATATGACTAAAGTAATTAACGACAAACGAATGGAAAGAACAGATTAATTATCTTGCGGATCACTGGGGGACGACTCTTATGTTACTGCTGCTTAACTACCTCCTCACTCCACCAAAGCTGAGACGAACAGACAAGCAAACAACAGAAAAACTGATAAACAATGCGTGCTGATGCACTGCGCTCTCTGAGGGAGGCTGATGGAATTCATTAGGCTTCTGTGATTATCAATTAAAATCCAAAAGCTCTTTGAATTAAGACAATTGTTTTTCTGAAACGTCGAAACTGATATTGTGGGTTTGAGTGGGATGTTTCTTACCCGGCTGACTCCACGGCCGCGGTCCTCTCCGTAGTTGGTGCCCAGGATCTCAAAGTAGATGTTGGGGTTAGTGCCGTTATCATTAAACTCCAGCAATCTGGTCAGACCACTTACACCTCCCTGCAAAAAAACAAAAACAAAGTGATATATAAATCAAATGATTACGTTTGACATGTGTTTGACATGGCTGCCATCTAATGAAAACCATGTGGATAAAAATGTCTCATTAACCACTTACACATTATATATGTGTAATTATCTCCCCACTAGTGGCACTGCAGAGAACTGCAAAATAGGGCCTTAACACACTGCTGTCATCAGCTAGAAAATCCCGCACGTAAGCCACACCATTGGTTGAGTCAATGCTGTTGTGTCAACCCAGTCAGACCAGTCAAACAAAATGGACAGAATGGTGCCACCAGGGAGGTCTTTTAATGTGTAATTTATGCTTTGTGTGCTATTCTTTAAGTATCCAATAATAATAATAATAATAATAATAATAATATACACTATCATTCAAAAGTATGGGGTCAGGAAGTTTTTTATATACTTTTATTCAGAAAGGATGCATTAAATTGATTAAAAGTCACAAAGGCATTTACAATGTGACAAAAGATTTCTGTTTCAAATTATGTTTTTTAACTTTCTAGTTATCAAAGAATCCTGAAAATCTCGTTTCTCGATTTATACAAAAAAGCAGCATAACTGTTTTCAACATTAATAATTATAATAAATGCTTTTTTGAGATCAAATCAGCATATAAGCAAATTAGAATGATTTCTGAGGGCTAAAAATTCAGCTTTGCCATTAGAAATATTTTACATAACAAAATTAAAATAAATGATTAAATAAATAAATAGTTTATATTTAATAACCTCGACCCCTTGGGGTGCACATTTTATGTCATAAAGGGGGAAGAAAATCTCTTTAATGCCTTTAATCAGAGCATGGCACAGTGGTTTGTGTACATGTTCCAACATATTACAGTATAGAGCTCATGTAGCTGATGAGTGTTTTGAGTCCAACTTGTGAAATTTGCTGATTATGCCCCTCTTGTCCCTACCATTTTTCCCTCCTCTCTCTACTGTCTCTATGAGCAAAAAGGCCTCGCTCTTGTCCTCCCATTTTTTTTGTCAGCACCCTTAATTTGAACTCCAAAATAACTCCACAGCATCATTTCAACCTACAAAAATCCCCAGTCCTAAACCGCATCCAAAACATGTCCTGCCCAGCGACAACCCACATGAACAGACAGATAATTGTTGTAAATTCACTCTACCAATACCAGTGCTGACAGAACGAATTAGACAGCCAATTATAAAAGCTGATGAGCGCTTTCCAAACGAGTTCACCAACTGCTGCTTTATAAAGCCGATACACACAAACATCCCCTAATTAAGCTGTAAAGCGATGTTCCAGTCCAAACAGTCCTGTGGGAATTGAATACAAGGCCATTATGCAGCTGATGTACAGTAAAATAAGTATGTTACACTCCGTGCCATTTCAATATATTTATATATTGCATGCCTGCGCTCCCAGACATCCCTTCGAAACAAGGTTGTTAAAATCTAGGCAGATTCCAAGGTGGTACGAGCCAGTGTGTTCTTGCGGTCACCCAGTGTCTGAATAAATCGCCCTATCTGCTTTAATACCGCTGTCACACATGTGAGAGCCGGCCGAGAGGTGATATCTCTACTGTGGGATGGCAGGGAGGATCAGATACATGTGGATACAGGAGGAACAGTACATCCCTTAGGGGGTAAAGCCGTTACCCACCAAGTACGGTGTTAAACCAGCACTCAGTCACTAGCCCTGTAACATCGACTGTCATCTCACCCCAGGCAGTGAGCCATTTCTGTGGCCCTGCTGTACACCAGGCAGACAGAAGGGAGGAGAGTTTCACTGTACCACAACATCCCCCCTCTCCCCAACCGGCACCCAGATAGAGACTCCTTACGGTCCTCAAAACCAAACAGTCATTCGGTTTCCAACGCAAATGCATCCAAGGTCAAACTACATCTCTTTATTCACAGCAGGGCTCAGTGTTAGGAACTTTTCTGTTGGTCTGGTCACGTTTTGCTTCATACTGCCAACATTTTCACAGGCCTTTAACAATGTATTTATGTGCCTGAATGCCATGCCATTAAATGCTATGGATAGTTCACCCAAAAATGAACATTCATTATTCATGTCATTCCAAACCTGTATTACTTTCTTTCTTCTATGGAACTTTTTACATATAGTGAAAGTGATTGAGACTGGTGCTCAAAAGCTATAAAAATGGATGGAAAAAACTGTATAAAAGTAGTACATATGACTTGTGCACTAGGCTATATTCCTAGTCTTCTCAAGCCAATATGATAATTGTGTGTGACAAACAGACCAAAATTGAAGTCTTTATTCACTAAAAATCTTGGCATGTGCACTAGATCTGGCTGCAAGTAGTGACGTCTGATTCATGAATGAATCATTATTGTGATTCATATCAAAAACATTCATTGATCCAGTTCACCAAACCGGCTGTTTTCCACTTGGATGGTGGCTGATTTTTTTTACATTTTAATCTTTTAAGGAAATGTTTTAATGATTTTTATAAAAATAAAAAAGTGAAATTCAAAAATACAGTTTTAAATGATAATACATTAAAAAATATTGCAATAAATTAATTAATTGATAAATAATCATCAATTTTTTTTTCCTGAACGTACTGCAATTTTGTTTTTACATACAATAACACTATTATTAAAAGTGAAAAATATTAATACAAAACAGGGCTCCAGACTAAAACGTGATAAACGCCATTTTTACAAAAATTGAGTTTCCGCCAAAATCAGTATTTTATCTGGTCGGCATTGAAAAGTCCATTTTAATTATACGCAAAATGCGATATCCGCCGAGTTATTCTGTCATGTTTTCTCCCTTTTTTTCCAAACCGCGACTCTCTCTTCTCTGCAGAATGCGATATATCCGCTCAACCAATCACAGCGCACCATTTCACGCACTGTAAACAGTAACAACCAATCACAGCGCACCATTCCACGGACTCTAGACAGTAAAGGCGGCACTTTGAATACACCCGGCATCCTAGTTTTCCTCATCTACTTTGTATTTTGTGATCAACAAGCAAACTTAGGGCTGCACGATAAATCGCATGTAATTGTCATGTGCATCTCGTCAGTAAAGCCGGTTCTGTGATTAATAGTAAATCTCCATCACGTGCTTTCAGATGGAGCGGCATTTAATACACAGAGCCGTAGATCACTGCAATATCGCGTTCATAATCGCAGATGAGTCGCATTCGATTATGAATGCGATATTGAGTAGCTTGTCAGTGTAAGTGTTTTTATTTATGCCATTAATGTTTTTGTTAATACAGCGTATAGCACTAGTCAACTAAATGAATGCAACATGGCAAAGATGAATGCACTTTTGGAAGTTGAATGTAAGGGAAATTTCATTTTGGAATTACTGTGGTTTAATGTCATATTGTTGTTCATGTATGTTCATGGTGACATTTTCTTTTATTGTTGTAATTAATTTATAGAATTAACAAGATTTCCCGTTGAATTCATTTTGGGAGTGATGATTGATTGAATATATTTTTAGTCCAGTGCCTGCATATAAGATTAGTATTGACCAAGTTCAGAGGCTGTCATATGTGGATCAACTTACTATGTTGTGTATTTTCAACAGTTTCAATATGAAAAATAACTTTTATATTGATTCAATGGATTTATTGCATTTTGGGAAAAAAAAAACGTGTCATGGATTTATTGCATTTTGGGGAAAAAA
>NW_015506420.1:73774-98731 GCF_001515645.1 Sinocyclocheilus grahami | reverse complement strand
TTTTATTGTTGTAATTCATTTATAGCATTAACAAGATGACCCGTTGAATTCTTTTTGGAGCCATGACTGATTGAATATATTTTTAGTCCAGTGCCTGCATATAAGATTAGTATTGACCAAGTTCAGAGGCTGTCATATATGCTTACTATGTTGTGTATTTTCAACAGTTTCAATATGAAAAATAACTTTTATATTGATTCAATGGATTTATTGCATTTTGGGGAAAAAAAACGTGTCATGGATTTATTGCATTTTGCGAAAACATTTTATAAAATGTTATAATAAATCTTTGAAAATCAAAATCTGGATTTGAATTTTTAATGTTATTATAACCTAAAGATGCTATGTGAAAGTTTGAAACAGAAAATAGTGGTTTTCATCTTGCCACTTTCTTGGTAAAGAAAACACATTTTTACTCAAATTAATCAAAATGGATTTATAGCGTTTTGGAACCAAACTCTTCATATGATAAAATTACTATGGTTTTGGATTAATAAGTGCAGTTACTAATAATATTATTATTGTTAATTTATTGTTTATTTCATGTTTATACACAATTGACAGTAAAGCACTAAGCTTGAGTTGGGAAGCTTACAAAATATATTTTATTAACAACAGTAACATGTGCAAAATCAAATTTTTAAGAAGAAAAGATATATATTGTACTCTTATTAAATGTACCATTACTCTCCTATAGTCCTATATGAAACTGACCAACAACTTGACCAACAAGTGATTATATGTGATTTAGTCGCAAACTGAAGAAAAGTTTGTTTTTCAAAGCACTTTGTGACGTTTTTTACTTCATACACAAAAAAAGAGCGAAACTCTGACAAAATCTGATTTCTTGATGATTTGATATTTTATAATAGTGATTTTAAAATTGTTATTTTATAATTTCAAAATATAAAGGAAAAAGTATAAATGAATGAGTAATAAACCAATAAGTGCTCCTCTGCTGCCATCTAAAGGTTAAAATGGTGATTTGTTGTATTTTTAAATTTTACATAAGGGTTTGTTCACGGCAGTATATTTATAACATTCAAATTGGATCATTTAGGAGCTTCAAAGTGCTGGAAACAGTTGTGTGAAATGCTTGTAAGTCATTGAAAATTGCTTGAATTTCTCTCTCAAAAGGTTGTACAAACCCTGAAATGAATAATGTAATAACATTTGACTATTTCTGTAACACCATGGTTACAGTTAGCATTAAAGCTTCTGGTTTTCTATGTCAGCGCCGTTTGATCTGTTTATAACAGAGATTTCTGTGCAGAATTCAAACGCTTCTCGCTGAATCTTCGTAGCGCTGTGCAGTAACAGCGTCCCAAAATCAACTTTAGTTCCTTAGTAAATCTGTTCTGAACTCGGACCAGCTTGTTTGCATTGTGATCCGAGCTGATAAACGGTCCGTGCTGCACAGCTCAAACGAGTAGCGGGATTTTGTTACGCTTTTGCTTCGTTTGCCATTTGATGTTTCTCATATAGAAATGGCAGCGTGAGTTGGTCGCGCCAGTGTGACCTCTCACAAAATGTACTCGCACTGGCAGAAGAAATGGTCACAAAAGGCGACCATTTGGTCGCAGTCTGGAGCCCTGAAATAAAATATTAATATAATTGTTTTTGTTACTTATACAATAATAATGTTAATAAAGGTAAATGTAAAAATGAAATATAAAGCACTAATAAAAATAAATGTTACCTATGACAGCTATAAATTCACAAATTATAAATCCAGTAACACTTTACTTAAAGCCTCTATGTGTGATGCATTATAAAAGTAGTTTTAATGCATTAATTATGCCTTGTAATATACCTTATAATGCATTGTACAATCTCATTAATAATTGTAACCATATATTATCAATTTATTGTTACACTATGTATTTTAAATTCAGTTATAATTATTTACAACAAGATATAATGTATTATAATGTACATTGTGAATAATTACAATGCATTATACCCTTTAATAACCATTTATAATGCATTATACATAAAGGCTTTAAGTATGTGTTACCATAAATGCTTTCAAGACTATGACTACTCAATTTCACAATCTATGTCTGAATAACTCTACCTTGGTAATAAGTTTAAATCAGTCGATTTTACAACAACAATATTCAATACTTCACAGAAAACCAAACGTTTAAGTTTGCAAGGCACATTTCTGTCAAGTAACCTGATCCTGGCCAGCAGGTCATGTTTATCGTAAAGTCCTGTACAGTACTGTACCTTCTTCACGGTATCCAGCATAGACTTGCCACCCTGCCAGGGTTTGGAGCCCTTGCGGATGCACGAAAGACTCGCCATGCTGTGCCATTTCCTGTCCTCCAGCTTCCTGTGGAAAGTGTTGGCCAGCAGCAGCACCGTGTCGTAGACGTAGCGGTTGGTGATCTGACAAGACGACAAAAAGCAGCAGGGAAACAAAGACACAAAAAGAAAAGGAACAGACGATGTGAGCACAGAAAGCCAGAGACACCAGATTAACATTCTCTTACAAGAAAACGATTTATGTCTGAGTGGGTACAGCTGGGATGAAAGGTCTCTACAGTGGAAATGACAACAGGCTGCACGCATTGAACGAACCCTGGAAGACAATGGAGTTTAATAAGCAACAGAAAAAAAACACACTTAATACCTGTCATTTCCAGCATGATACGCTTGACTATGCATACAAGCTTTAGTGTTCTTGTCTGACTTGGGACATCAATTGTAACCATACAATACATTTTTTATTTGGTCATCTTGGCATGGTTTTAATGTAAACTGTAAATTTTGTCTCAAGTAAATGTAAACAGGCGGGGCCAAAAATGGCTTTTTGTCAAGATATCAATATATGGAGTCTGTGTATTGTTTTGTAGCATACAGTAAATGCATACTGCTCTGTACCTATTCTGGGAAAATATAGGATACTCTTAATCTCCATCTGAAATGCATGACAACTGACATTTTAAACAAAATGTACGTACACTCTGTTCAAAAGTATGAGGTCAGTTTTTTTAAATTAATATTAAATACTGTAATATTTAATAATTTTATTCAGCAAGAACACATTACATTGATCAACCCTGACAGTAAAGACATTTTGGGCCAGATTTACTAACAGCTTGCGCCAGCGCAAACTGTCTTTTGGCGTTAAAATAGTACTGTCAGGATTTACTAAAGACGCGCAGTGAAGAATTGGCGCTGAAAAGTCATGGACACAGTTATTTTTTGCACCTGACCTTACTGAATATGCATTTGTAGGAGTTTCCCTTTCAGACGCAAAATTTATGGAAGGAGAGTATTAAAATGAATCACGCAACGTGGTCTACTACTGTTTGCACTCGTCAAATTACTGGCATTTGCGCCAATATATTACGCCCCAAAAAAGCATGTCTTAAAGCAGGTGGTAACTTGCGCTGCTCTTGGTAGATTGTGCTGGTCATTATGGAAATGATCTGGCTGCATCTGTGTTCTTTAATGCACGCATTGTTAGTAAATCACCTGGAGAATTTCCCCCTCCCATCGGCACTTTTATGGAGTTAATTTGCCCTGTTTAGTAATCTGGCCCTTATAGTGTTAGAAAAAATATATTTCAAATAAATGTTGTTCTGTTGAACTTTCTATTCAAAGAATCATGGGAAAAAAAAATCATGGTTTCCACATACTTTTTTTCAACATTAATAATAAGAAAAATTTATTGAGCACTAAATCAGCATATTAGAATGATTTCTGAAAGATCATGCGACACTGAAGACTGGAGCAATGGCTGCTAAAAATTCAGCTTTGTCATCACAGGAATAAATTACCTTTTAATATATATATATATATATTAATTTACAAAACAGTTTCGGTTAAAAAAATAAATAAATTAAAATATTTCACAATATTACTATTTTTACTGTATTTTTTATCAAATAAATGCAGCCTTGGTGAGAATAACAAACTTTTTCAAAAAGCAACCTGAAACTTTTGATTGGTAGTGAAAAAAAAAACTTGAAGAAATTAAAGGCCAAAAGCATTCAAATAGCAAACAACACTGTTACCTTAGATACGGTTCCGCATTATAAAGGACAATTGGCAACTTCACTCATACACAAGCTCTAACACATCGTGTGATGTCAGCACAAAGTAGAAAGTTAATTCCGCTCTGATTGATTGCACGGCTCTGATCTAGCCCGAGTGTCGTCTCCATTTTAATGAGAAGGTAATAAATAGAGTGAAGCGGTCATTAGGTTTCCAGCATTGTTTATTAACCCGCGCTGCTCCCGCATACTTGACACTGTATCGAGTGTCTGAGTAATCCCAACCATGTTGACAAATAGCTGAGAAAAACCTCTCGCTATCAACACAATCTGTTCAGGTAATCTATTCGCATACAGCCATAGCCTTGACAAAAATCTTCACCAGTAAACAGAGAAGCACAAAGGAAAGGCTATTCTAATTATGTTAGGAGTCACGCTCGGTTGGCTCAGGTATGAGGATGTAATGGCTTTGAGAGCCAACAAACTAACGGCCAATTACGCAGTATATATGTACTTCGACTTCAAAGCAGACTGGAGAATAAGAGGATGGAGTCGACAGGGATGACGCTCTCGTCTTATGTTTCTCGAGTTTTATCCTCCAGTTTTCAAGGGAATGGGCTTCGCCATCCCAACACAGAGCAGAAACACCGGTGCAGCTTGTGTTTACTCTTCCTGACTCCCATTAAACAACTCTTCGTATACCGAGAGAATGGGTGTACACAAAAAGAGCAATGACCCAAAGAGGCAGACTTGACAAGGATCCACAAGACTACCAAGCAACAGCGTCGAGCTGTGTGGCTTTTCTCCATTCGCTGTATTTTTCATCTTCAAGAGCAAAAACATAAAGGGCTTACTTATTGATTTATGTTTCATGCCTTGGACACAAAGTGCATTTTTGGGGTGGGCTGTTTTTTCGGGAAGGCTATTTCATGATATAGCATTTGCAGGAGGAGTCGAGACCACCGAAGCAACAAAGCTGCCACTGCCAAGGGGGTAAACAGACAAAGACGGGGTTAAATTCAGGGGGAGAAGATCGGCTGACCAGGGAAATCCATTAAGTCTATTTGAAGTGCAGGAGTTAGTGGGTCTCTCCAGGGAAGATGAGTGATCGGTGGTCTAAAGGGAACGGGAGGTGCAAAGGAGTATTCCAAAGGGAGGGTGGGATATATGTCGAGAAAGAGGGATGTGATACGCTTCAGTGCAGGGTAAAATAGGGTTGGACTCCTGAATACTGAGCAAAACAGAACCCTTAACATCAAACATGAGCTGCTTATACAGTATGCATTCAACATTACATGGAGAAGAGCACATGTCCCCTCATATCTCACATACTGAAAATAATGGCTGAATTACAACTCAATATTTTTCTAGCTTTTGATGAAATTCAATACATATAGTGGCCCCAAAAAGTATGTGGATACAAACAAAGTTCAAAATAACAACAATTACTCACTTAAAAGTGAATTTTGAGATCTAGCCTCATTTGTTTATTAATATTCTAAGAAATAGCAATATTTATATGTTTTTCTATAAAAAAGGTTTTAAAAACATTTTTAAACACAATTTCAACCAAAAAGCCATTGTAGCAAAGTATGAAAATTGTAAAAAAACAAACAAACAAACAAACAAAAAATCTTCAAGGCATGTTTTTACTACATATGTGTTATACATTAAAGTGTTTTTACTACATATATTATTCAGACTATTTAATCATTTTAATTTATGGATTGGAGAAGAGCACATGTCCCCTCATATCTCACATACTGAAAATAATGGCTGAATTACAACTCAATATTTTTCTAGCTTTTGATGAAATTCAATACATATAGTGGCCCCAAAAAGTATGTGGATACAAACAAAGTTCAAAATAACAACAATTACTCACTTAAAAGTGAATTTTGAGATCTAGCCTCATTTGTTTATTAATATTCTAAGAAATAGCAATATTTATATGTTTTTCTATAAAAAAGGTTTTAAAAACATTTTTAAACACAATTTCAACCAAAAAGCCATTGTAGCAAAGTATGAAAATTGTAAAAAAAACAAACAAACAAACAAACAAAAAATCTTCAAGGCATGTTTTTACTACATATGTGTTATACATGAAAGTGTTTTTACTACATATATTATTCAGACTATTTAATCATTTTAATTTATGGATACCAACATATAAGGCAATAAACATCAGTATTTACATACTACATACTGTATGTTTTTTATTAAAACCATGCAGAGACCTCTGTAAATTGATAACGCAAACTTTTCAACTTTAATGCCATTTTTGCTACTGAATTTTAAATCATAGAGATTATTAAAATATCTCTGTTGAACACATTTTCTAAAGACAAGACGGAATTGTGAAACTAATGTAATGACACATTATTTTGGTAAGTTAATGACCAAATAATAAAGGTATTAAAATCATCGTCCTGTTTTCTGAATATCAAAAATATCTCCTGGCCCTGCTGAAAATATATATATTTGCCTTGTCGCTACCAACATATACCCACGCAACTATGAATTCATATAGAGTAGGGCTTTTGAAAAAATCTGTATTGACATACCATGCAGTGTTTACCAGTAATGAATGTGGCTCAATACACAACACATCTGTTAATTTATGTTGTCTATTGTGTAAATTTACATGTGGGAAAATGCATTTAGTTGGATAAATAGTAGAAAACAGGAATGGCACCCACAGGCACAACTGAAAACCCAGCAAAACAAGATTGCTAATTTTCACATTGACATTTTCTAGTTTTCTAAGGAAGTTAGCTCAAAGGCTAATGATGACAGTTAATGGACACAATCAATAAAGGAAATGAAGGCAAATGATTCATGATTAATTTGAATGCATGAGTTATGAGTATGGGGGAATGAATCACACCTCTAACTTCTGTGCCTTTGGGTCTTTGGGGTCGCAGAGGGACGTGTTGATGCGGTGGTTGTTCTGGACGCAGCGCTGGCTGGTGTTCTGTGGGAGAAGGAAGGCCTGTCTCACCAGGGTCAGGCGACCTATAGACTTCATCACCAGCTCCTGCACATCCATGTCTGAAATCTCCTGCAGCACATGAGCGGAAAAACACAGAGAAAGAGAGAATCAGAGACAGAAGAAAATGGATTTTCCATGTGCAGTGATAAAAGAAAAAGCTTGCTGAGAAGAGCTTTTTTCCACACTTGACTGGAAAAGAAAGAGCAGAAGTAGGTCCAGGAAGAAATAACACAATCATGATTTTCAATTTAGCAAATAACCAACTATAACTTTGTCTCAAATTCGGACTGAGAGAAAGAAAAAGGGGTAGAGATTAAATAAGAAACAAAATGTTATCTTTTTAGGTTCCATTACTTGTTTTATCATCTTCCAAATATGTCTACATGAATCATATAGCAACAGAAATATTACTACCAGCTCTATAAACCTTTCATTTCTTCTGACTTACTGTACAGGTAACTGTAGATAACTAAGAAATATCATAATTGTAGACATTAAGATTCTATACTGGGAGAATTTTAACAGCAAAATATTTATTTAGCATGGACAATACAACAAAAAGATTAAAGGCTAGCTAACAAGAGAAAAACTTAATTACATTACCAATTAATTATATGCATACTAATAAGAAAATACAGTAATTGATTAACTTTATTAAATATCATATCTCAAAGTATTAAAAAAAAAGAAAAAAAGAACAGTACTGACCAGGGTCACGGAATAATGCAGGGCAAAAATGCCAACAAATGTATGAAAAATGCCCTAGATATTAAAAACATGAATGTAATGAAGCAATTATTATTATTTATTTTTTTTGTAAAACATTTGCAAATCTAGTAATGGATTTAACACAGATTATATAGTACAATCAAAAATAAAATAAAAAAATAAAATAAAATATGCTATATAAAAATATACTAGTTTAATATATAAAATATTTTTAGAACAGTGTTTGTTCAAATTAAAAATTATTTTTAATAAAATGATTGAAATGATGTGACATGGACAACACTGTTTTTATCTGGTGAAAAAAGCTCACCCAGGTTAAAGAAAGAAAGAAAGAAAGAAAGAAAGAAAGAAAGAAAGAAAGAAAATTTGTTCCAGTTAAACAAATACTGCTCCTTCATTATAAACACTGGTAAAACATTTGCAAATCTAGTAATGGATTTAACACAGATTATATAGTACAATCAAAAATAAAATAAAAAAATAAAATAAAATATGCTATATAAAAATATACTAGTTTAATATATAAAATATTTTTAGAACAGTGTTTGTTCAAATTAAAAATTCTTTTTAATAAAATGATTGAAATGATGTGACATGGACAACACTGTTTTTATCTGGTGAAAAAAGCTCACCCAGGTTAAAGAAAGAA
Source organism: Sinocyclocheilus grahami (assembly GCF_001515645.1). Classification (NCBI taxonomy): domain Eukaryota; kingdom Metazoa; phylum Chordata; class Actinopteri; order Cypriniformes; family Cyprinidae; genus Sinocyclocheilus; species Sinocyclocheilus grahami. The sequence goes on along the minus strand of NW_015506420.1, from coordinate 90,354 downwards.
AGAAAGAAAGAAAGAAAGAAAATTTGTTCCAGTTAAACAAATACTGCTCCTTCATTATAAACACTGAGTCCTGACACTAGTACTGACACACAAACTAAACAATCTTCACACATGGTTAAGTTTTACTTTTTCATCAAGTCAAGGTCAAATTCTCCACTCTCCAGTTAGCTAAAAATGGGCCCAATTTAAATACAAGAAACATAACTACATAAAAATCATCATTAGTATTACAATTATTCTCATGAATGGGTATTCAGAGCGCTGCCAAGAGGCAGAAAGACATGACCGCATACGCTCGTGTGTCCTTGTGCAGCCTTGGGAGGAACGATGGCTAATTTTAGCCCAAAGCCATCTTTTCTACAGACAGGCAGAATGAAGTGAGTGAGCTGGGAATGATGTGATGAGAATGGACAGGGAACGTCCCCCAGTGAAGGTAGACTTCAGAGCGGCCAAGCTGCTCCCTCTGACAGCCTTCACTTTTGAGTTTCATTCTCACCTGCAAAGCTGTGATTGCTGGTGACTGGCTCTCATGAAGTACGTCATTAAATCTGAACTTGTGGCACGCCGGCGAGGAACTTACTTAGAATGTCGAAGCCGTTCAGCCTTCAATAAGATTAAAATTAAAGTTGTCTACAATGCAACCTGCTCTCTGAAAGGTAATTTTAAGGTTTCTGATCGGACAAATCAAAATCTTGCCTGACGCACAGCTGAACACTGTCAAACGATGTTTGTGCCGCTGTTAATTAACGTGGTAAGCACGACGGAGGATAATCTAGGAGGCATCACGAGAGGGCACGCGAGGCCTTTATAGTGTGCTGCACAACTTTCAAGAGCAGAGAGGACATCATGCTTTTACAGACCTGAAAATACCAACACTGAGTGGCTTATTCTACCCCCGGATGACAAACGCAAAGGCCCTTGATGCTTAATTAGGAGCGCTAAATTAGAATGACACAAATATGAGCCTACAGGGTTATGGCCCAATTTTAGGGTTCAGGTTTTGGCAGCTGCTTGTTTTGTCCCCTATGAGTGCTGTCAAGTAAGGCCAACCACGAGCAGTGCGTGTCTATACAGAGACATGTCAAGGTAATGTCATGTGCCTTTGTGTTTAATATACATAAAGACATAAAACTTTCCTCAGATGCACTAAATGCTCCACCTGCCTAAACTGGTGTGTTCTAGAAAGCTGGCAGCATTAAAAGGTTATCTCAAAAAATGTATACGATCAGATAATGTGAGTCGGACAATTTTGAATACTAGAATGAGCTATTATAAATCAGACTAATTTTTTTGTTTTTGTTTTTTTGCCACAGTCCTCTTATAATGTTAGACAACTTATTTTGTTCCAGAAATGGTCATAATTATTTTTTTTTATAACTATCTCTATGACCCTTTGAATTATTTATTTATTTATTTTGCTGTTATGCCTTTAAATAGCAGCTGTCAATGCCCTGTTGCATGTGAAATGAGATACAGCCTCTGCTGAGTGGGCTGTTGCCAGTGCTCCATTCTTCAACGAAAGCTTCTTAGTATTGAGAAGATTATAATAAAATGTATCATTATTAAAACTATTAAAATGAAAATGAAAATAAATGAATTAGTAAGGATTATTTTGGTAATCGAGTAATCAGTCGATTATTCTGACGATTAATCGAGTAATTATAATGTTTTTTTTGTAGTAATAAAAATAGACCAAACAACAGCCTTTAAAATGACTTATAACACATATATAATAGCAATGAGGGAATGATAATTAGTTTAAAATAAATCATATGATTTTATACATGCATTTTAAACAAGCTAATGTATTATAATTGTTGTATTACAACAAATGCCTGCAGAGGGTGCCAACAGCCCGATGATTGTTTTACACTTTACTGCGCGACCTAATCCTTGTTTAATATTGACTAAACAACATTAAATTCAGGGGTCTCCAACCTTATTTCATTCGGGAGCTACTTTTTAAAAATGAAAGCGGCTGAGAGCTACCCATGTTACACAATACTTAAATCTCTTAAATAATCTATTAAAATGAAAATGAAAATAAATGAATTAGTAAGGATTATTTTGGTAATCGAGTAATCAGTCGATTATTCTGACGATTAATCGAGTAATTATAATGTTTTTTTTTGTAGTAATAAAAATAGACCAAACAACAGCCTTTAAAATGACTTATAACACATATATAATAGCAATGAGGGAATGATAATTAGTTTAAAATAAATCATATGATTTTATACATGCATTTTAAACAAGCTAATGTATTATAATTGTTGTATTACAACAAATGCCTGCAGAGGGTGCCAACAGCCCGATGATTGTTTTACACTTTACTGCGCGACCTAATCCTTGTTTAATATTGACTAAACAACATTAAATTCAGGGGTCTCCAACCTTATTTCATTCGGGAGCTACTTTTTAAAAATGAAAGCGGCTGAGAGCTACCCATGTTACACAATACTTAAATCTCTTAAATAATGTATCAATCCAAACTGTTATACACGGCATTGTTAAAATGTGATGGAAATATATATAAAAAAGTACTGATACACACTCTGTAATCATTTAACCAAGTTTTATGACAAAAGCCCCAAAAAAGTAGCAGCACTATGCACTTTTTGTTTGCATAAACAGTGAAATAAAAACATGAAAAAAAAACGGATTTTAAACTAACAAAACAATATTCATAACATGTTATCTACTGACATGTACTACATGTTCAAATACAGTTTTGACCATTTTTAAAAAATAAAATTATAACATTTTAGCCTTAAAATCTTTGTTTATTTTATTTTTTATAAAAAGGATGAGTCAGAATGATAAATTAAATTTTATCTGCTCCATACACAGTTCTACATAAACGAATGTGCACTCTAAAAATCTTCTGATAACAATTAAGGTAGCCTATTTTCCATCGGCTAAGATTTACAACAAAAATTTGGTCCGATTCTCGCATTGGTCTGAACAAAAATATGGCAGGCAGACTAAATGAATTTGTAAATCCAGTTTGATGGCAGATGGTGCTTATGAACTGCAGAACAGAGCTGTTTCCATGGTAACCTCTGTAAACAAAGCTGCGCTGGGCTTCTAAACACTGCTTTATTACGCATTACATGGAGGGAAGATGGAAAGCAAATGCAATCGAAACCTTTCTGAAGAGAGTCGGTTTCCTATTATGCATTCTTACAAATATTTCAATCATACAGTACATTCTATCATACACTGTAAAAAATGCTGGGTTAAAAAGGGACAAACCCAGCTATTGTTTTTTTTTTACCCAGCGGTTGGGTTCAAAACATCCCAACCGCTGGGTCAAAACAACCCAATAGCTGGGTTTGTCCCTTTTTAACCCAGCACTGGGTTATATTTAACCCAGCATTTTTTAGAGTGTTTAATTTCCCTCAGCAGTCTGCCTTCAGTCATGTTTTCACACAAAACAAAACTTTTCTTTGCGTGTTGTGTCTGCGTGAGACTCTAAACTTTGATTAAAGCTGTGCAGTATTTACTGTGATTCAAATCACGATAATCAAATATGGGTCTAAATTATTTAAAATAATGACAATTAAAATATGAAACCTGATAATTAAAATAACCTCATGGCCGATATGTCAAGTATGTCTTGGCGAGCTACTTCCAGTCAGGCCACGAGCTACTGGTAGCTAGCGAGCGACGTGTTGGAGACCCCTGATTTAATTCAAATTCCCACTTAATCTTAAATATTTGGCCATTTCTTAAAGACAGAAATGCTACAGCCACTGTAATTTCTTGAATATGTGGATATCAAAACGTGTAAACTCGAGATGGTCCTCACTGCAGAACACAAGATCCAGGGGGCGTGGTTGGATCCAGATCCAACTCTTCCCACCTTACATATACCTAAACCTACCTGTCTCCACCCCCTGATCCCTAAACCCACCCATTTCCACCCCTAAACCTACCCATCTCCACCCCTTAACTTACCAATCTCCACCCCCTAGATGTGGATCCAACCACGCCCCCTTGGATCTTGTGTTCTGCAGTGAGGGGCTACTGGTAAACTCAGAGCGAGGGTTTAAACTTTTGTTTTGAATTTGCGATGAACAGTTAGCATATTGAGAAAGATATTGATGTATTCTCCTGTGTTTGCATAGGTTTATAAATGATTTACCTTACAAATCTGATGAAATGGCAAACGTTGTGTTCCCAGATGAACGTTATAATAAGCCCAAACTCACAACAATATGCAGAGATGGAGTTTGAGACGCTCCACACATGTAAATGATAACAGTTTGTGTGGAGCAGCATTTATTTACTGTAAATGGAGCCGCTCTGACACACATGTACAGAGCCTACACGCATGTAAATAATTCAAGCGCATATATTAAACCTGCATTGCATATATTTATTTAACTGAATCGTAGCGTTTGTGAATTCACAATAGCATTATTCTTTATTATGTTTTTAAATGGGTCTAATTTATCATGCAGTCTTGGAAAATGGTTTAATCTTGCGTTTCATGGATTCTCATCCGTGGAAAGCGCCACTTCTGGTATTTTGGCGGTTATTCGGCATGTCCAAAATCCAATCGAGGATTTTTTGAATTGAATTGAATCAGGAATCGTGACATTTGAGCCACTTTTCCCTAACTTTGTAAATATGTGCAGAGCAGCTGGTGTCGCACACAGACAGGAACAGTAAATGTTTGATGAACGTTCCCAAATTTTACACCAAGTCAGTTCTTCTAGCCATAGAAATACCAGAATCTATACAAATCCATAAACATGACTGGGTAAGCCTAGTTTCTGAACATCGAATCTAGCCGCTATCAAAATGTTGTAAAGTTCTTGCATTGAATTTCAATACATGGTATTTTTGGACTGGGGAGTGAATTTGTCACAGTAGCTACAATTTAATAGTGCACTGAACTCTATTATTCAAAAAGACCAAACTGATTTATATGGCCATTTTAAATAAAACCAGAGAGATTAATAGAGGTTACCATAGAGAGTGACTTTTAAGTTATTGAAATAGCTATAATTCAGGCAGATGGGCTCAAGGTCTGTATCTTCATTGTCTTCTTGTCGCAGGATCATTTTGGAAAAATGGTTTATTCGTTAAGGAACGCGCTGAAATATTTTAGAGCTCTGCTCCCATGCTTGCCAAATCTAATTTAAATCATTGAGCTATAATTTGTTCTTATCTGGCCACCTTCATCAGGCTCCAAATGAGCCCTTGTCCGCCTCTCACTAACACAATAAAGATATAAAGATGCAAATATATTCAAATGTGCTTACAGAAAGAATAAACTAGATTTCTCACAAAATAGCTAAAGAACCCACCTCATTTATGATGATCCAGTGACAGTCAAAAGCCACAAGATTTGTTTCCACCACCTAGAGAGAAAGAAAGAAACATTTAGCCAATTAGAAACTGAATAGTTTGGAAGGGAGTAAGTTGAACTGTCATTTATTATAAAAAGCAATGACAGCTGCAGGGTTTCTGCTGAACTAAATGATTGCTCATCAAAGGTTTAATAGTGGACAAGTCGAAGGTTTATGAAATTTGACATCTATAACAGAGGCATTTAAGTATCCAAACAGTATTAGAGCCTGTAAATATATGTTGTAAACTCTGTCTGTCTCCATATGTATCTTAAACTACACACTGTTCCTCCCATTGTGTCCCATCTTTGGTTCTCTCTCTTCACACAAACACGATACAAAAACATAGTACCCTTCACCAATGTTTCTCCTGCCCACTGTACCAGCACTGCATTTCATTAACCATAATTGTGTAGGTGACTTAATGTGGGTGTCATAAAACATTTTGGTCATAAACAAAAGGAACACCTGGAGAATTGACGGCTGAAGCAGCGCTAATAGTGTTTTAATCTTCCACAAACACCTAATAAAACTTTATAATTACAAAAGAGACAAGAGGAATACAATTTTCCATCAACTGGTACAAGATGGCAGTACTTGACAAACAGAGCTCAGCGGGCTTTATGCTGGGGGTCTTCATCACTTATTGTTAAATAGGAGAGACTGGGGAGTGTTGTAACATTTTGCCCTTTTGTTGTTATTATTATTTTTAATATAAAATTACCATATTTATCTGCAACAAATTAATTAAGAATATGTTAATTAGTGTCAAGTGCAAGCGTGGGTGGTAACCCAAAATAATTAATTGTAATAATAAATGTACTTTTTAAAGGAAAAAAACTAAGCCATTCCTAATCACCACCATTGATCCCATTTAATTTCTAAATATTTAATTCAAAGTGATTGCAAAACTGCAAATTTAACAGACAAATGTATTAGTTTTACATTTTTCATAATACATTCAGGGAACGAGGGTTACCATACGTAACCGAGACGTTATGTCTGTTTGTGGGTTTTAGAAATATTAAACCAATGAATAGCATTCAAAGACCTGGTGACTAAGCCTTGTAACTTGGATCCTCAAACTGTCAGCGAAACCACCCACCTCCTTTTCGATTGATACGCCGCGCACAGTCTGGAGGTTGTAGACAGATCTCTGCTTCTTAAAGGGGTTATATGATGTGATTTCAATTTTTCCTTTCTCTTTGGAGTGTTACAAGCGCTTGGTGCATAAAGAAGATCTGTAAAGTTGCAAAGACCTCTGCCTACAACCAATTTCTAATTGAATTAAACTGGAAGTGTTACAGCACTCTCCAGTCTCATCTGTACTAAATGCCATATGTAATCATTAGCTCAGTAAGTGATGTTGAAGTTTCCTTTGAAAATGCTAAGATCAGCTTGATATGTTAGCAAGATTGAGAAAAAAAAGTACATCACAACCTCTTGACACCGAAACAAGAGTAGACATAAAGTGGCCACTGTTATTAATTACATGGTCCAATCATTTTGATGTCTAAGGCTTTGTGAGGTCATTAAAGTGGCTCATGAAAAGTGTGCGTGGCTCAAAGCAGTTGTGTATATACAGTCAAAAGTTTCGAGGCAGATGGCTGAGCTTAATTAAAGCATTGGCTTAACATCTACTAGACCAAGATGAACCTCTAAGGCTTGTCTTAATGCCAAGAAAAAGTTCAAGGTTGTTACAGAGTGTGCTTGACCCGAACAAATATGCGTCTTTATTAGACATGGTAAAAGGCTAAATATTTGAGTGGCTGCATCCATGCAGTTTTTTCTGTTAAATATGTAATTAAAGTTGATGGTGAGAGGTATGCTGTCCATTGCCAAAGAGGAAGGTATTGATTCTGGCAGTGAGCTGAAAGTTTGCACAGACGAGATTGAGATGCTCACACAGAAATCTAGGAAAATCCTCAAGCAAAAGATCTGTCCAAGTTAAACAGAGCCATCCCCTGGGCAGAATCAGGCTCAGGAAATTAGTAAACAGACCTACATGTCTGATGTTCCTTAAAGGCATAGTTCACCATTTCGACTCCCTCATGTCATTACAAACCTGCATACCTTACTTTCTTTCTTTTATTAAACACAAAAAACCTTAAAGAATGTACTGTGAATGGAAAATGGACTGCCAAGATCCAAAATAACCATATAAACAATATAAAAGTACCATAATAACATCATAAAAGTAGTCCATCCACCTCATCCAAGCACTATATTCCAAAGTATTCTGAAGCCATTTTATAGCTTAATGTGAGGAACAAGTCCAAAGTTCCAAAGTTCAGTCTTTATTCACACTCTATATTGCACAATTAGGCTATTTTGTGTCAGTTTTGATATCACTGACTTCATGAAAATGAAACAACGAGAACTAATGGGGCTTGGTATCAAAAGCATCAAATTATATTCTGTGTTCATACAGCTTCTACAACTTTAAATGGGAAGATTATAATTGAATATCATTGGAATCCAAGGATTCTAGAATTCTATGAGGATTTCAAGTTGGTCATGTGAATTTGCCGCACTGACCAACAGAAATCCGTTCATCTGAAAGTGACTTCTGAGCTGCACTTCATATATCACTACACTATTGACAATAGACAACGGGCTTCAGATATTTTGTGACACTCCTTCACACAAAGCTGTTGTATCAGAACACTTGGAATACAGTGCACGACTTCTTCTACAATACATTACTGATTTTTTATCCTTTTTTGAAGCCAAAAAAGAAGCATAATTGGTCATTTCAGTGACAAAACTTTTAAAATTACTGTCAAATTATGAATATCTGGGAATTTGGGAAATTGCTGTTGAGCTGCAGTGACAACACTGAATGACAGTAGGTTGACGTAAAGTCTTATGCCTGCGAGCTCAAAGCCCGCAATCACTCAGAGACGCCCACTCTTCCGAAGTGCTGTCAGCTTTAAATCTACCGAGAATTAGGAGGCCATGTGAATTTACATCCAGATTGTGGTTTTGAGTTCCCCATTGAGAGAGTACTATCACCTCAGTACTAGAGGTCTCCACCTGCATTAATGTGAAAACCCAGCGAAGAATAAGCAGCTACTGTTAACCACAATCACACATCTCTTTCATTTCCTTCCTATTATTCCTTTTCTTTGCTTTCTAATGAGCCAGAGTGGTTGCGGCATGCCTTTAACAATTCACAAATTAGAAAAAACACATCTTCAAGGAGACACAGTCAAGTTCTATCCACTTTCAAATACAAGCAGTTGTTTAAATCATACGGTGAAAGCAATGTCCTTCAACCAGGTGCTTTCACAGAATGATGATTATTGTTATTATCTCATATTTTCCACCTGACTGAGCCCTGGACGTGGAAGGTGAGATGGCGTGTATTCATTAAAGAGAGCCAAAGGGTGAGATGACCAGAATTAGACGTGAACTTTGACATTCACCAACCGCACAAAGATACCTCCACACCACCTCTTTTTACCTCGTAAGTGACCCAACGAATCCAAATGAGAACTTAAAACTTTGCCAAGAAGTTTTAGCTTCTATGTTAAGATAGAATATTTTAAACTTCATATTCATCTTATAAATGTATTTGCAGGGAAAATGGATTAACTGATTCATAATTATGCCAAATGTAATGTAAATGTAATGATAAAAACACCTCTAACATCTTGTTAAATTAACTCTAGATTAAATATTTATCATTTAAAGGGGTCATATGATGTTGCTAAAAAGAACATTATTTTGTGTATTTGGTGTAATGAAATGTGTTTATGTGGTTTAAGGTTCAAAAACACATTATTTTCTACATACTGTACATTATTGTTTCTCCTCGATTTTTACAAATGCTGGACACATCTGAATATTTGGGTTGAACTGTTCTGGAACAGTGTCCTCTTTTGGAAGGCCAAACAAAGTAGTTTCGCTTTCGTAACGAAACACACAGCGTCTTCATGACATGGCGGCGGTGGTGGCAGCAACAATAAAGTTACGCCTTCTTTCTTTGCGTGAACATTTGGGCGGCATTATGCAAATCTTCCCACACAGTGACGTAGGCATGTGGAGGCGTGTTTAAACGAGGCGTTTTAGGAGGGCGTGGACCAGTCTTAACTTTTATAAAGAATATCTCTTTGGGTTTGAGACTTTAGTCTTTGCAACTTTAGGGATCTTACCTATTCACGAACAGCTTGTAACACTCCACAGAAAAAGGAAAACCTGAAATCGCATCATATGACCCCTTTAACACAATTTTCAACAAAGGGGATCCTTAACCCATCTACTTACAGTATACCATTTAGCATATTTCTTAAAAAAAGGCACTATTTGTGTACTACAGTTTATGGTTTATTCTTAAAAAGTTTACAGTGTGCCAATGCCATAAGATTTATTATTATTATTATTACTATTATTATTATGAAAGCATACTTTTATTTAGGAAGGATGCATTAAACATATAAATATTACAAAATACATCTAAATATTACAAAATATTTCTATTCAAATAATTGCTGTTCTTCTGAATTTTCTATTCATCAAAGAATCCTGAAATATGTATCAACTAAAACATTGATAATATTATTTGTTGAGCATCAAATCAGCATATTACAATGATTTCTGTGGATCATGTGACACTAAAAAAATCAGCTTTGCCATCACAGGAATAAATGTACATATATAAAATATATATAAAAATAATTTTTTACAATACTTTTTTTTTTTTTACATTACAAAACATATTTCACAATACTACTGTTTTAGCTGTAGTTTTGATTAACTTAAATGCAGCCTTGAAGTACAAAATACTTCTTTCAAAAATGTTACTGACCCCAAAATCATTTTTAGAATATTTAACTGTTTTTACCGGATAAGAAGACAAACATAAAAATTATTTTCATTCAAATGACCCATTTTAAACTTTGGAATATCTATTAATGATTCAATGTAATGAACTCTTACATAAGAAATGGAATCTCATTGTAACAGCTTAATAACTGCAAAACAAGACTTTTGCTTCCTGTGCATTTATCATTTAGCATAGGCTATTATTATGGATTATGAGATTACTATGAGCTGTGAAAAAATTCAATTTTTGCTCTTGGCAAAGTTGACAATACAAGATCTCATAGACAAAACAATCTGTGCTACTAACCACGAACGCCGTATGTGACAGCAAAAGAGATCCGGTAGTTTTCTGCGCTGATTAATTCCTCAAATGGCACATTATTCTTCATAGTGAATTCCAGCATGTTATGTACTTAGCTCACACTTGCTCGAGCATGAGCACTTTAAATACATCAAAACTATTATGTGTCACAATTGCCATTTTGCTTTAATGTCAGCCAGCCTCACTGTGAGCTGCGGCTTTAGTCATGTATAATTCCTCCACTGTGGGGAGTCTGTCAGGAGGGTGGCCCATCTCACTGCTGTAGTGTGACTTTTTACAACACACACCGCCACTGACACACACTTATCATGCCATCATCTCTGAGGGTGCAGCACTGTGATGAACGCACACGGCAACACACAAACAGGCACATACAGAAACACTCAAACTTGTTCAAGCTTCGTAATTATGCCACTTGTGTCTCTGATAACACAGGGACAGTCTAAATTGGATGTGGGTATGCTGTGAAATCATAATCACATAATCATGGAGAAAAGAAAAAAAAAGGATATACAAAACAAGCCAAGCTTTAAACGGCTATAGTCACGACACAAGGTTTCAAAACACACTTTATGGAATCTCATTGGATATCATCAGAATCATATTAAAGTCTTTATAAAGTCAACACAAAATCAAAATGGACCCCGTTTACTTTCTTAATGCACATTAAGGTCTTAATGTGAACGATTCATTGGTGCATGTTATTCCAAAGACAAACAAAATGTCATAATCTTCACTCAAAATGTAATAACTTGCTCTTCTTTTCTGAGTAATGATCAGCCATAGCCAAATAGCTATTTAGCCATCATTATAGCAAACTTACTGTACATTTGATCTGGCTCCATTCCTGACAGTTTTTTTCTTTGAATAAAGTTTTACTTGGCCAATACATTATATTACAGGAGAAAAAGGTGGTTTGAAATCTAATTAAAATCTGATTTTTGATAATGCCTCTTGGTCTGAGTGAAGAAATAATTTTTTTTTATTGATTTTTTTTTTCTGATTTCACTGCCCTCATTCAAAATATATATTTAAAAACCCATTAGAAATAAATGGCAAAACATCTATTCAAGCATTTATTCTATACAAAGTCTGAACCACACAGGTTTGAATGAAAGTGACTGCGGTCTCAACACAAAATAAATCTGATCTGACCACATATAACTTGCAGAAACTAAACTAAACTAAACTAAAATAATAGATTTAGTGACATTAGCTTCCGCAAAGGCTTTAATTGGGTGGGTGGGACTATTTGTTTGTCCAAACAGCAGAAGACAGGGAAACATGTTTGAACTTCAGTTTGGTACTACTAATGCAATTCATATCAGGATAATTTATACAACACAAACAGAGCAAAGTATGTTCTTATAAGGAAACAGGTCAGAAGCCTCTCGTTTGCGAGGACAATGGCTTTATCCTTCTCGCATCCCCCCTTAAGCTTAATTACCCTGAACTGCCTGTATAATTCCGCCCTGATCTCATTGTAAATATGCTGCTGATTTACTGTAGCTATAAACCGGTGCTCTGGCCTCAAGGGCGAGCCAGAGCAAACACATGACAAGCATCAGGGTGTCACGACAAAGAGCAATCTTTCAGAGCTATTGATCACTCGTGTTTTAATAGATTAATACAGTATAATCAAGCTTCTGCACTCTTGACAAATCAGCTGAAACAGCAAGCCTGTCTTTGCTGAGTCTTGCTTAGTTTAAGTGACAGGATTTCCCATATTCCTTTGCCCGAGCAGTCATCTTTGCAGCTCCTAACATGAAATAATTATAATGTAGTCAAATAATTGCCTCACAGGCTCATGTGTTGACAGCAGAGGCAAGAAGCTGTAAGTCATGGAAACATGGAAGTCATTTCTCTCCATTACCATGTTTGATCCACACTAAGCAAAATGTGGAATAAGTACGACGGCAGTAGATAACTACAAATTTTTCATTTGATTTTTACTCTGAACACCCACATTGAATTTATGAAAAGGTCAGAGCTAGTTACTTTTTATTTAAATCAGGGCATGTCCTCAAACAAGTATGACAGCTTTTTAGTATAATAATTATTACATAAAATGACATACACACATGCATACACGCTTACATACATACTGTACATGCATGCATAAATGTCTGAGAATAATCTTCTAACAGGATGAGATTGAAAGAAAAAACTCTTTTAAGATTGTTGATATATTTTGAGCAAGTTGATATATTTCGAGAATAGTCAAAATTCCAACATTCCAACATGGTATTATGAGACTAAACCTGCAATGAGACTAAAAGAGTTATGAGACTAAAAGTAACCTAAAAATTAAATACATAAAAGTAAAATAATAATGCAAAAATATACATAAAAGCAACTTTAAAAATGGGACATACTGTACTTCTAAAATGTTTTTCATGTTAAGGGTTTTAGAAGAATGTCTTATTGGATGCTAATTTCCTTGCAAATGTATTCCTATAATCTCATAATGCTACTTTATTTTTAGAACTTTTGCTTCATTCTCAAAATATTACTATTTTATTTTTGCAATGGCTTTATTTTTAAAACTGCATGATTTTGTTCTCGTAAAAGGTCTAGAATATAACTAATATTCTCATTCATGTGTATAAAAAAATGAATAAATTAAGTAATTTTTTCACTTTTTTTATTTAACATGGCACTAATATGCAGTTGTAAACAAAAAGTTGACTTACAAGTAACCCTTTCTCTTCCTCTACACAAAATGTGTGCAGTACAGCCCTAATAGAGTCGCTATGGCTGTAATTTCACTCTTTGTGAGAAGATAACTCAACTCACCTCTATCAATGTCCCTGTCAGAATTACTTCAAGGTTTTACGAGCCTGAATGTTGTTATAACTGATGTTTGTTCTCAACACTTTTAAAAATAAAGGTTCTTTAATGCTATCTATGATTCCATGAAGAACCTTTAACATCCATAGTGGAAAGGGGCTCCTCAGATTCTCAAAATGTTCTTCAGACTAAGTAAAAATGGTCCTTTATAAGAATTGTTCAATGAAAGTCTCTTCGGGGGAACCCAGAAAGGTTAACTCTTCTGTATGGAATTGCTGCAAAACTCCCCTTTTGGGACATTTATTTTTACAAGAGTGAAAGAACAGGCATTTATGAGAGAGCGAGAGAGAGAGAGAGAGAGAGAGAGAGAGAGAGACAGAGACAATCTGCCACCCTGCAATATGTGGAAATGTCCACAAGCCACCATTCACTCAGGGCTCAGTTTCTCATTAGGGGCTCAAAAGTAGTCGACTGTTATCCCACATCCCATAAAATCATCAGATGTTGGTTCTGTTTCATTATTCCCTGTGTAACAACCTAGTACACTTGCACCACTCAAAAACACCACTTCGAATAATCAAGAGCTCCCTTTATAAGTGCAGTAGTTCAGTCCGGTCCCCGTGGTCTCACGACAGAGCACTCAGTGAAAGCGTGTCGCCTCTCTCTTCCCGGCAAAACCGCATTAATCCAACATTCAGCAATCTGCCACAAGAGGAAGGTCCCCAGATATCATCTTACACTCCAACAGAGTGCTGTTTGCACCTGGCCGACGGTGGCAGCAGCAAAATATGATGGGTGGTGACAATGCAATCGTGACCTGGTGTGTGACCCCTGCATGGGTCTTTGTGCATTGGGTAATGGGACCACAAGCAGGAAGAGGATTATGGGAGTAATCCAACCACTGTAAGCTTATCAGCACATACCATGTTTGTGTCACTATTCATCAAGCTCCTCTTTGGGAGACTTGCAGCATTAATAGCAAAGAAATAAATGAAAATACATGGCATTGAAATAAGACTGTCCCCGAGGCAACCGGCACAAAACTACAAGTAAATCCAATGCAAATTCCAAACGAGGCAGGACATTTTTCGGTTTGAAGGAGCACAGGCTTTCCATCTGTGAATTGAAAAGTTGCTGATGGTGGTAATTATCGTTAGAATTTCATTAATCCATATCATCCCTGTGAATCAATAACAACCGATGACATTTCGGATGCTGTTGCCCATACAAAAATAAATATGTACCTAAATAAATGTAAATATATCTTTCGTCATTCTGTCGGAAAATGGTCTGCGGCAGTTCCATCTACATCAAGCGAAAATTTATGAATTTACAATGCACTTCTTCTCTCACCGTCGCAGACGACTTAGTTGCGAGCTTCCCATTTAAGTAAAGTGCATGAATTAAGGAGAAATACTAGCGCGAGTAATTTCATTCTTCATCCTTCATTCCACTTTAATCAAAAAAGCCAGCACTAGCTGTGTTATCTATTTTCCAAAGACTGCTTTATGGCAGCCTGTTTGCCCATTCAACAGGACTCCCAGGGTGATATATTGTTTCCACAGACCCATGTAAAAACGGCTGAGCTCTTTGCGACTGAAATTAAACACAATGTAGAGATAATTTGATTTGAGTTGAGAAAATGGCCAGCGTAGTGTAATTGGCCATGTAATGTACGGGAGCGACTCGGAGGATGTGGCGAGCAGCAGCGGCGGCGGCGCAAGAGTTGTAAATAATCCATCATGCGGGCTGAAACACTCTCCAGCTGACAGCCGTGGCCATCCACCCTGATAAAAAAGCTGACACGTCAATCAATGCCTCCACCCCATCTCCAAGAATCATCTCTGCTCGTAACAGCCACTGCCACTTGGCCCGGTGATCACGCGAGGATGAGGTTGCCGGCCCTCGTGCTATAAACACAAGCCTTTGCTCACACAGCACTGGATGATTTACTGATGTTTCAGCATTATGTAAAGGAAGTCTTTTTTATGCAACAGCAACAAAGTATTGCGTTAAATAAACAGGGTTTTTGATAGACATGATGATGATGACGATGAAAATTTTAGTACTCATTGTCTGCGCTTTCATGGCTCAGAAGATTCAGAGTTCTCAATTATGTTTCAATTAAGCTAAAGTGTGTCATTTTTATTAATGTTAATATACTTTTTCCTCTCCTAGCTTAATAAGCAGACTCTAATGTTTGTAGGCTGACTTCTCCATAGTGTGTAAACATTATGCTATCAAACATTGCTCTTTCTGAGCATCCTGACTAGCAAGGGCACAGTTTGTGGGGGGGATAGGGGGTTATAACTCCCCCCAATAACCAAAACTAGCAAGTCCAACCCCCAAATGTTTATACCATGGTTAATGGAAACCTTGAATCAGGCTATTAATTAATTATTTGAATCGCTTTTATAAGAGCTAACTTTATGTACGAACCAAACGAATCAGTTCTCAACACAATATAAGTGAAGCACAGTTAACGAGCGTCGCGCAAATCACCAAATACTCTGTGCGCGTTCACCGGCGTGCTCGAGAAGTGTGATAAGATTTGCGCAAGCCATTCTTATCACGAAGCTGATGGTCAAATATGTGATCTACTTGAATTATTTAGAGAAACAGCTACTTTAAAATGCTATGTAGAAAGTCGAACAGTATCTAAAAAAGGCAAATAAACTAAAAAAGACTGATGAAAAGAGGAGAAAACAGTATTGAACCAGCACATATATTAAAATATTTTTACTCATTACCACCTTTACTGCAATGAATTCATCACGTTTTATTGTAGGCTTGTTTATTGTGTAAAATTTAGTCTAACTTGTTGTAGAATTTATATTAGATAATCTGTTAAGAGAAAAAAATTTTCCTCATAGATTTATATTACAACTGTGTCATGTTGTAGCTATTGGTTCTAAATGTGCAGGCAGTTGTTTCTGGTATATTGATTAATTTATAAAAAAGTCATCATTGGCCTGGTAACGATTAATAGGCTGGTCTTATTATAACAAATGCTACAGTTAGGAACTATGGTTCACGGCCTTCAGATATTCCAAAAGATGGCATAGATTAAATCATTAAGAGCCTCATGAACTGTTATTAGAGTAATAAATAAACAATATCAATACACGAAAATGTTAAATCAGATTAACTTCCCATGGCACGTTGAATTAGAACAATTCTGTCAAACTGTAGCCTATAAGTGACTAAATAATATAAAATACATTACATGTATATATATATATATATATATATATATATATATATATATATATATATATATA
>NW_015506420.1:68189-72581 GCF_001515645.1 Sinocyclocheilus grahami | reverse complement strand
ATATATATATATATATATATATATATATATATATATATATATATATATATATATATATATATAAACAAGTAATTGTTAACTATGATTTTACTTTATTGCACCAACTTTGCATAGATGGTAGCACCAAACACCATTTCACAAAAATAAATATATAAGCAAACAAACAAATAAATAAAGCTTTTGAGTGAGCATGACCCGGGAAGTTCACACTTTAGTTCACACTTTAACTACGCCCTTGCTGACTAGTAAAATCAACTTTGTTGTAGACGTTTCTGCTACAGTTCCTATTAAAAAGAAACAAGCCAATCGTTGATATATGAATAAAAAGCCTGTAAGAAGACAGAAATGCTCATATTAAAATTGATTGGAGACTTGGCATTTGAATTGCAAATGACAGGAAGAGGAATTTACTGAATTGCAATAGAGTGCTGCAGAAATGAGTCCTAATACCCAGAAACAAGTCAGTCCAGAAGTCAGTGGGGTTTTTTGAATGAGTTTTGGGTTAAATTTGCTGAAGTAAGGTCATGCTCAAAATGTTTTCATGTTTTGTTCTACAACATAAAATACAGTACAGTACATAAAATCAGTTATACCCCACTCTGGCTTAAGGCTGGTCTCTTATCAGATTTTCATAACGAGAGAGCCCACACACATAACAATATAAAAATCATAGATTTAACAGTTCCTATAGTGTTCCTATAGTGTGTGGAGTGCTGTAATGTGACCAAGACAGCACACCAGAATCCAAACTGTGAACACAGAAAATCTTGTACAGTCAAATGTGACTTTACAGTAAATTATGGCAGACAATGGGCAAGAAGAAATGGCGATAACTGTATTTGCATTTCTCTTTTACCAAAACTGTACAGAAAAAAGGAGTCGTGAAGACGGCATGAACATGGACTTTACATGTTACAGCGCAAGCTGAAGGTGAGTAATGCTTCTGTGAGCTCGCTTTCTGATTGGAAATGGTTTCTTTCCACAATCTACAGCTTGCATGCACGTTTGTCCTCAGGGATTGCCCAATGTGATCTCATGATAATTCGTATGTATTTTACGTAAAATGTGGTTCTATAAAACGTACATTTACGTACGTTTTTACAGGCACTAAAACGTACAATACTGATGTATTTTCAGCCTCTAAACGTACAAATACTTACGTATTTTCAGCATTTAAACGTACAAAACTGACGTATTGACGACACCTAAAAATTATTCCTTATGAATATTGAAATCGCAGCATTCATTTTATTAGTTTTTAGTTGTCATATGAATTACCTTGTTTTCAGTTGAATTATTAAATTGTTTACTCATTTACTTATGAAATGATAACATTTCGTTTTGTTGTGTGATTTCTGCTGCCAGCTCGTTTCCAAGAACATGCCTACATAATGTTAAACACGACTTCACTGTAAACCTTAAAATAAAAAAAAATTTAACCTTTACTTGTCATGTAATGTTTACTTTGATTGCCATGGGCCACAAAAGGCGTTTTCTCCGACATGCTGTGACTGACAATAGAACTATAAAATACAGAAATGAAACAATTTTATTAGTACGCTGTAATCCAAATCTTCCGAATCCATAGGACTGCGAAGAACAGACCCAAATCCAAGCCTTTTTTCGGCTATCTGCTTGCTTCTCCATCCCGAGCAGCGAGTCCAGTGACCGTGAGCAGCAAAGCCCGCTCTGACTGATGCTCTCTTTACAAATTAAAATGTTGCCGCTTCAAACGACTGGTTTTACGGCAGGATAATCAAACGCTCATTGACTCTCGCCTGCATTCGTCACAGATTGCGACATGCCGTGTTTCTGTGTTTGAATGATGCGCGCGTGCCTTCACGAGTTCACGGAGTGGATCGGGAAAATGATCTGGATAATATTTTCAGCGATTAACAACATCAATTCTGCTCTGGATCCCGCCAGAGAGGACTGCGGGTGCAACGCATCGTCATTTGGATTACTTTTGGTACTGCTTTTGACATTTTTGCAATAAATAAATGATTGTAATTGCATTTTTCTTATACTGTACAGAAATGTTTAGGTTTATAGGTAGGAGTGGAATTAGCGACTATAAATATATTTTAATGCTATATTGTTACTAAAATGGCTATTTTCCTGCATATTTCGGTCATTTGCGTTTTATATCCTTTTATGTTCGCTATATGGGTAGGTTAAGGTTTGGGGGTAGGTTAAGGGGTCTAAAAATCTAAATTGCGTATTAATAAAATGATAAAAATGCATATTCACTATAAAATGGGCAAGTTTAGGTTTGGGGGTAGGTTAAGGGGTCTAAAAATCTAAATCGCTTATTGATAAAATTATAAAAATGCATTGATACGAATATCTTGATATAAAAGATACGTAAATATTTTTACGTTTTTTAGCTAAAAATACGTAGCGATTTGTAAGTTTTAAACGTTGAAATACGTCTAAATTGTACATTTTAGCATTAATAAAAACATACAAAAGTGTACATTTTGTGCTTGTAAATGTTACGTATTAATACCTACGTATAAACTTGAGACCAGGCTGGATTGCCACACACAACAGGATTTCTGATCGGAAATATTCAACATGTTGGACGTTCTTCCAAGCAGATCAATCATTCTTAACATCCCCCACACCACAGGAAAGTCGGATAAGATAATCTGTAGAACCATCAAGAACATCAGGATTTTACCTAGGATTGTCAGACGGGGAGAATTCGTCTGAAAATCAACCTGATAATCTTGTAGTGTGTGTCCCGATTTATGGAAAAGGTGATTGCTCAAAAGTGGCTAAATGGGACTACAGAGGTTTTTGGGGACATTAAACATATTAATGGCAAAAAGGAAAACTCATCTACTCACTAGTCTGCTTCTACAGCCTTGCTGTGTTTATAACCGTGCTCTGGCAAATTATTTCAAGTCAAACTTTCTAACTTTTTAAATTTTAAAGATTTAAGATTTTAAATGAAGACTGAAAGAGTCATCAAAAGATTAAGAGTTGTGATGCTAAAGTCTGAACGACTGGTGTAGTTCGTTTATAGCCTAACTTCAGCTTTTTAACATTGGCGATTGCATTTTATGCATCAAAAATCATATTTGTGGAGATTAACATGAAAAAAAATGACACAAATGGTAATGGAAAAATAATATTGGCTTTTTGTCGATAGAACCAGGGTGATGTTAAATTTCGGGTTGTCATCCCTAAACCACTCTATGTAAGAAATTCAACAAAGGTAATGCATTCTGGCAAATAAAGTTATTTTATTCTCACTGACAAAAATTCTTATATTACATATGATGACTTTTTTTCAGAACACTCAAAGAATACATATAAAAATTTGTTAAAGCAAAGAAAACTTTGTTCAAAACGAGTTCAATGAAATTCTTTGAGAGAAAGAAAGAAGCAGGAAACTTCAAGAAGCTATTCTGTTCTCCATTCAATCTCCTTGCTGTCCAAGTAAAACAAACGAGATACTAAAGAGATTTTCCTTTCCTATGGGGACTCTCATCATTATACTGTCACATATGAATTTATGGATTTAGAAAACCATGCTGTCTCACGCATTAAATCTTTGTTAATTTCTATGGGAAAAGGGCAGCGGTGCTCATTACAATTACAAAGACTCTTTGTACCTGGTAAGACTCTCCTTGTCTGTCACCACCGCACAGGCACCAATGATGTCAGGCCGGCTATAAAACATACAATGAATCTGAGCAGTCATCATCTCCTGTCCTCCATTTTAAATAATGTATTTGAAAAGGCCTCTACGTTTCCTGCTGCTGTGGAAAGGATTTGTCTGAGCAGCAGAAAAGTTTCTCATACGTCAATCAACATAAGAGCTCAGCGGAGTGCACACATCCAAATTGTCACCTTGAATGAACACCTCAAATATAAACTCATGTAAATGGGGGGAAAAGGTGCCTAGCGACTCTATCTAAAAGAATTTTAATGGCATAACTACCTCGCAAATTCTGTTTATCATAACTTTATCATAAGCGACTCTGTTGAAGAGGAAGCAATCATCGCCTCTTGTCTGTTTAACCTTCAAAGCAGATATGAACATCATCCTTTTAGTCATGTGTTATCTTGCCACGCTTCTGTAATGTCTTTCTTTATCCTTTATTTTGCGACTTTTTTCCAGTGTGGATCACACAGATGCACCAATTTCCCATTGTATATATATATATATATATATATATATAGTAATATTTACATTTTAATGGTAAACACTCAAAAAATATACAATATATGTCTATTCAAAATACAGTGCATTTTATATACAATATACATTTAGTTTAACTATGTGTGTGTTTGTATATGTATATATGTGTATGTATGTAAATGTATATATATGTATGTATATGTATATATATGTGTGTGTATGTATGTAAATGTATGTGT
>NW_015506420.1:40243-68038 GCF_001515645.1 Sinocyclocheilus grahami | reverse complement strand
ACTTCAAATGTGGGCTCGTGTGTGTGTGTGTGTATGTATATATATATATATATATATATATATATATATATATATGTATATTAGGGGTTGTATGTATGTATATGAAGTCATTAATGAACAAATAAGTCTGGAGCTGTGACAAACACCTTGTGCACAGCTATGGCATATGACACAGCACTGCCCACATGGCTATTGCTCCTTTTGTATTTGGGTCGTTATATTTCTCACAGATTTCTGCTCATTCTAAATCAGATACAGATAAAGTAGCACAGTAAAGATTACATTCATATGAATGCATTAGTGAGAGCGATTGCGTGTTTGAATTAGTTCTACCTGGCAGCATCCCTCTACTAGTAGTGAAGCTGTGGGATTTATTTATTAAAAAATATATGCTAGAACTTTTCAGTTTCTAAGCTATTTCATTGAGAAATCACAGAACAGTGTTGACAATACATTTACGTGCTGAATGATTCTGTGTGCTCGCGATCTGTGCGTGATGTACGAGCTACTGTCTGTAATGTGTGTGCATTACAGTGCAGCAGCACATTAGATTAGAACGGCGATAAACTTAACTGTACAATAAGCTGTTTAAAACGTGCATTCTCCCGTTCAATTTCGAGCATCCAGTAATATAATCACACGTCTTGTGGAGCGCTTTCGGAGTATATATTTATTTGTCATTTGAACTGTATGAAAACAGAGCGTAAATGTGGAAGTTCTTCAAAGATTTCTTATTCTGTTGCGCCCTCTATAGGACCAGCGAATTGTCAACGTCAAGCTTAAAGGGTTAGTTCAGCCTAAAATTAAAATTCTGTCATTAATTACTCACCCTCATGTCGTTTCAAACCCATCAGACCTTTGTTCACCTTCGGAACACAAATTAAGATATTTTTAATGGAATCTGAGAGCTGTCTGACCCTGCATAGACAGCAACGCAACTGAAATGTTGCCAAGTCCTGAAATGTAGCAAGGAGATCTGTAAAATAATCCATGTGACATCAGTGGTTCAGCCGTAATTTTATGAAGCTACGAGAATACTTTTTGTGCGCAAAAGAAAAAAAACGACTTTATTCCACAATTCGTCTTCTCCGCATCACCCTGTAGCGCCATTTTGGAGAGTATCCGCTGGACGTAAACAGCGTATGCTGTTCTGTGTCAGCTGCGTCACATGGATATGCTGTTTTCGTTCAGATCAAATCACAACAACGTAGGAAACAGATCCGGCGTGACGTCATGGCAGAGCATTGAAGTCTACTAGTCGGTGCAACACCTAATATATATATATATATATATATATATATATATATATATAATTAAACTAAACTAATGAAACATTTTGAAATAAGCTAAAAACTTTTAAATGTTGAAGTACTAAATCTACTAACTGAAAACTAAAAATAAATAAAGAAAACAATTTAGAAATATTACATAAATAATACATATAAAAGGGTGTAAAATTTAAATAAAAATGGAAAATGTTATATTTTATGTCTGTTTTAATTGTACATCATAATTTCACCTTTTTATTAGTTTAATTTCTATAATAAATAAAATAATAAAAATAAATAGGCGATTCCAAATAAACTCTCTCTGTATATAAATCTTCCATTGTTCTCCTCATTTGTAAGTCGCTAAATGATTAAATGTAAATGTAAATTTAATTAAAATACTTGGTTGTCAACATCTAGTTTAACTAGTCAGTTGTCAACCATTGTGACCCTAATTGATAGACAAAGCTACTCAAACCCATCATGTTTCCTCAAAACACTACACCTTAATTGTCTATTGGAGTGCATTGTTTCCCTCCAGTTTGACAGCTTGTCAGCGCAAGTGTGATGGACATGTTTCTCTGACTGTTCACCATACACACATCACACAGACAGGCGGCTGGTCAAGCCATGTCCTCAGCTCTCGCCTCACTGACAAGCTCCATCATGTCTTCTGTCTGTCCACAGTGAGACTGATCTCCACCTGTTAAATGCCTGGCCTGGGACCCTTCACCCAAGAAAGACCATTAATCTGACTTCATCACTTCAATCCCAGACTTCCACTGACAGGTAGGACACACGCTACTGAATACATTTGAGCTTTGTCTTTGTCGATGCTGGACAGGATCCACATGCTGAATAGATGCAACAAGGTTGAAGGTAAATTAAATATATTATTGCTAGCACATAATTATCCAATGCCCAATAAACAATCAAATGTTTCCCAAATGCAAAGAAAGCTCACGATGCTTTCATAAAGTGTGTGAGCAGGACCCAAAATGACGTGTTTAGAGCCATGGGCGACATTAGGGGGGGTTGCCCCCCCATATCGTCAGTCAAGTAATCCCCGATGTCAGCCCAGGCCCAGTTGTACGGGGGTACTAGACGGCGCTTAATACCCCCAAACGAAAGCAAAAGCAATTTAAATATCTGGTAAACTATCTAACGTGTTTTTGCAGCATTGAGCACTGTAGCCAATCAAAGACATATCTGTTGATTTCTTCAACGCAATGGCCCGATCAGAAACGTTAGAGTTTTCAGAATTCACTCACCGCTGAAAGAGCCGGAGTTTTGCACGCTCGCAAATCATCTCATGACTTAATGCAGACGCGATGTAAATAAGAGATTTATTGTGTAGTTTAGAGAGCTTGATCATAACGGAACTTTGTGAGATCGCGATGAACTTTGATGAGTGATTCTTTTAGTGATAATAAAGGGAGCAGCGCTTTTTGTGTTTTCTAGGCTATAATCCATTCAGAATTTGAAAGAAACTTTCGTTTTTCGGACACATACATGCTGCAAAGTTTCAGGAATGATGCTGGATTCATTCTCGAAATATCAGCGATAAACAATGGATGGGACAAAAATCCCTAGGTGATTTATTCTGGAAGTGGTCCTGGCCAAACTTCCACAGACAGCGCACGTCCTGAGCGAGAGTTCACGGACTAAAAGCGTGTGTATACTTATTGAGATCGGGACATATCAACCAGTAATTTCATTTCCAGTAACGGATGGTAGAAAGTTCAGAAATGAATGGTATGCGATTTATGACAGAATAGTCGCACAACTGATTGTTTATTTTTTTCCTCACGTGTCTCACCACAATGATTCAAAACGGACGCATTTCAAGTGACACGGAAAAAAGACACGGAAAACTTAAATGACATCAGAAAAGCAGCGTGCGCATTTCTGGTTAAATGAAAGGCCATCAATTACTGACACTTAAAATGGGAAGCATCGCCATTCAAATCAGCAGCAAGAGTCAAAGTTCCACAGCTTAGTAAACGCAGGCAACCTCTTTAAGTTATTCTTCACTGTGCTGCATTAACACAATGCGTTGCAATATGGTAGTGCATTGTTTTGATGCATAGGCTACATCCCTAAGATTTCTTTTTTATTTTTTGCTCTTTTTTTCTTCCCCCCCCCCCTGACTCGAGAGTCAAATATTGTCCATGTTTAGAGCCATCAGTGAACATTAATCTTGACACGCGTGTCTGCCATCGACTTTTTAATGGGGCTCTATGGGTCATGCACAGAATCCGGTGCACAGATTCACACACAGTAAAGTTTGTCTGAGCTTGTAAAAGACTCTGTTTAGACTTCAACAATAAGAACAAAAGAGCATCAATTATTTCAATAAATGTGACTCATCAAACTCAAGCACTGCACACTGGATACTTACACAATAAAGACAAAGCCTTTTCTGATGATTTTTTTGATAAACTTCTAAAAGTTGTTTCAAATGAACCACATTTGGTGAAGCACAGTCCCGCAACTACCACCCCTAGTAAAACATGTTCACAATTGACCATAAAACACCTGAGAAGCAGCTGCATGCTGAAACATGACTTCTAATAGGAGCAATTTGTCTCCAACTATACACAGAATGTCTCTTGAACAATGAACTGGCCTTTAAATCAGCTTTATAGTGCAGACAAAAGACTTAGATAAGCCAGATACGCTGCTTTTATGTGACAGTTCCTGAACAAACCAGAACACTGCAGCTTTAGTTCCAAGAACCTGTAATGAACGCTCACAACAGATGTTTAATAGTCTTCCCTGCTGTGGTGCTAGAAAACCTGCACACACTCACTGCATGCAATCAAAGCCCAAAAATGAGTCTACACATGTCTACTGATTTGTTATTTATTGTTTTTTCATTTTTTTAAATGCATAGTGCAGTGTTCATAAAGAATTCTCTTATTATTATTGTTTTTCATTTTTTACACACATACTATATACATTAAAAATGTTATATTTATATATGATAATGATAGCTAAACAAGTAGTAACATAATATTAAATACTAACCTAACATTTATTACTTTTTTTAAATTATAGGCCTTATGTAGCCCCTTTTCAGTGCTGCGCTCTGTCTTTTGTCTGTATTTTCACAGCGTGAAGGTAACTTTGTATGAATTTACAAATGAACCGCTAGCTTTAACACCTTCTCGGTACTGGCATTTGTTATGACATCTGCTTTGAACATTCCAATGCACATGATAATGTCGGTTAACTCTGATGAATAAGGTCAATACAAACCACCATTCAAGGTTTGGGATTAGTAACATTTTTACAAAATTAATACTGTTATTCAGCAAGACTGCATTAAATTGATCAAATTTGACAGGAAGGAATATTAAGCAGCACAACCATGTTTAACATAATAATAATAAATGTTTCTTGAGCATCAAATCTGCACATCAGACATTTCTGACAGATCATGTGACACTGAAGACTGTGGTAATGGCTGTTAAAAATTCAGCTTTGCCATCACAAATGGCAATAAATGGCAATAGCCTCGTGGTTAGTACGCCGGCATACAGCGCAACTGCGCTCATGGTGACCCGAGTTCGATTCCTGTCTCAAGGTCCTTTGCCGATCCCGCCCCCCTCTGTCTCCACCCAATGATTTCCTGTCAGCTCTCTACTGTCCTGTCCCAATAAAGGCAGAAAACGCCCATAAATATAACTTAATAAAATAAAGAAATATATATATAAAATAAATACTTTTAAATTGTAATACTCTTCACTCTATTTCTGATAAAATCTTATAATTTATAGTTCTCTCTCTATATAAGCTTGGTGAAACTATAAAATATAAAAAATATATAGAAAATATATATATATAAAAATGCATATATAAAATTTTTATATAATGCATGATGGAGCATATATCTAATATATTTTTATATAAAAAATGTTCAAAAAAATTATATAATCAGGTGAACTATTTGACAGCAAATCCTTCGTAAGCTCTGTGGGTGTCATAAAGGACTCAGACATTAATTTAAGCAAGCTGAGAGGTCGCTAAAACAGCTCACTTACCAATTATCAATTCCGGTTTAGATTCTAATATGACGGGAATTGGTGTGATGTCTGAGTGGCCTCCTTTCAAAATACATGTCTGAGCAACACATGGCTCCCAATGTATTCCTGCAAAATAATTTGTTCCCGAAAGGTAGCCAAGCATACCGCCAGAATAACGTTTTTTTCCAGTCAAATCCAATAACAAAAACAATAAGCTGCTTTAAATTTTCTGCGACGATTTCCCGGCTGAAGTGTGTATCTTTAAGACTCTGAGCCCCCCCTGATCAACTTATCATCCCCAGACCCAATAGTCATTACAGCTGCCTGCAGTCTCAACCACTACCGATGGTTCCTGTCCTATTCCACGTTCAAGCAAAATTGGATTTTGATTGCTTTTCACAGGATATTTTTAATTAAAGGCGAATGAGAATAGCATGTGAGATTAAGCAATACTTCATGGTTTAATTCCCAGAGAGAGTTATCAGAGAGAGAGCAAAACCATTTAATGGCTTCCTTACAAATATTGCCAATTAAAACAAGTGACATTTTTCGATCAGAATGAATTACTATGACCCATAGGAAGAAAAGGACTCAGGCCAAAATGGAAGCGAGTAAAATGTGACTGTGTCAGAGTGAATGTATTGACACATGCTGTATTTAATCTGCTATAAAAGCACTGAAAATATTCAATTTACCATGACATCATATCCTGCCTGGAGCTGTGAGCCTCACAGATCAACATAATGTGAACTAGTTAAATGCCGGTTGGACTGACAGATTGAAGGCCTTGCGTCAAAAGCCCGCTGGCTGGATTTGAGGGCCACTACTCGCATCTGTGCAGTGCAAAGACATCTATTAGTGTAAGAGCAGCCATTTGTATGAAATGTAAGTGTGAACATTTACGTCGCTGGTGTGCGATATGTATTCATATGTCCTCGTGTGTGTGTGAATGTACCTCGGTAATGAAGGCCTTTGCTGTGGCGGGGCTCATGAACAGCACAGCACGCCTCAGTGTGTCCCTGTAGCGATGCAGCTCTTCCACCCTCATGGTGCGGAACATTCCAGTGATCATCATGTTAATATTGGATTCCACCTTCTGGAGAGAAACATCCATCCCCTGCTGGGACGACTGGTCCAGGAAGTTCTCTATGCCCCGGATATCTGAACAACAACAGACAATATAATTCAAACTACATTCAGTTTTTATGTGACTTGTCACAATCTGCTACACATATACTGTATATGTTTCTTAAAGGCACAGGACATTCTTTTTGTGATTGTCTTGGATTTATACACATGCTTAGAGAAAATTTTTATTTACTGAAGCAATTGTAGAAATGCAATATTAAGATTATTTAATCTGCAGGTTACTGAAATAAAGCAAGTAGTGATCGGCTGGTCATGTGACCTCAACATGGCTGCCCCCATGAGGGGACCTGCTCCATGTGAAATGAAACAACTTCTAGGCTACTGATTTTACTAAAGTCTTCATGTCATGTGAGTATATATGATTTTAAACATACACTACAGTTCACAAGTTTGGAGTCAGTAAGATTTTTACTCTTATTCAGCCAGGACACACTAAATTAATCAACTGTTTTCAACATTAATAATAATAATAAGAAAAATAAATGTTTTTCGAGCACCAAATCAGTATGATTTCTGAAGGATCATGTGACACTGAAGATTGGAGTAATTGCTGCTAAAAATATAGCTTTGCCATCACAGATATAAATACATTTTTTTAATAGTTATTTTAAATTGTAATTATATTTCACAAAATTACTAGTGTATTTTTCAATCAAATAAATGAAGCCTTGGCGAGCATAAGGTACTTTGGTTACACTTTATTTTAAGGTCCAATTCTAATAACAAACCATTAACTATGACTTTTGCCTCAACAAACCCCTAATTTGCTGCTTATTAATAGTTAGTTAATAGTGAGAATTGGTCCCTATAATAATAATAATAATAATGTTTTATTTTTATAGCGCCTTTCAGGAACCCAAGGACGCTTCACAAAATAATACAAGCAATTAGCAAACAAAATACACCAGACAATCAGAGTGGACATTCAAACAAACAAGTGATTGACAACAAATATCTACAGATAATTAACAACAAGAGGTCATGCAATCAGATGACGAACATCAATTTTGTCAAGAAGGTGGTCCAATAACTACAAAGGTCACGTAACATACAAACAAAAGCTGGGAAACAGAGAAGCAGGGAGGTAAATGAGTTATTTACAGAATTTACAAAAATTTCGAGTTTTGTACCATTTGGAGGTAATTAATAACTTTGGCAGGTAAGCCGCTATATAAGGAGTAACAATAGTCCAGTCTGGAGGTTATAAAAGCATGGATAACACTATATTAAACAATACAATACTTCTTTTTAAAAAAATTGAATGTTTTACACAAGGATATGAACGTGAAAAAAACTAAATGTTTGTTGTCTGTAAGATATATTTTTTTAATTACTTAGTGCACCTTTTAAATGCAAGAACCATAAATGCCTCATTTATTTTAAATAGTGATTTATTAAAATGTAAAATAAAAGAAAAAGTACAAATTAATAAAAAGTGATTTATTATTTCTTTAGCATGAAAATTAGTGCAAATTAATGCACAACACAACCTTTGAAGCAAACAAACCTTGTTAGCAAATAGTCATGTAGGATACTGTAAGAGTTATTTCTCCTGCAGCTCAACTGAACTTGAGCATAAATGCTGAAAGGACACAATCAGTTACAGAGCATTCAATCACAGCGCTCATTCAAACAGACAGTGGTGTTTGCCAGAGGTCATGACAGAGAGATTAGAGAGAGTTATTTCACACTAAACAATGATCAAGCCAAATGTGACATTTATTCAAATGAGTTGTGTGGCACTTGTTGTACATTCATTTAAATTTAAAGTTGTTTAAAGATGGATCATGTTCCATAACTGCTGCTGTTATGATGAACAAACAAATGTGGGATAATGTAAGTGCCTATTAAATTTATCAAATTTATCAAATTTAGGACCTTTGTTGTTCTAATATGCATTGTCCCTGTAATAAATAAATAAATAAAATAAATAAAATAAAATTAAATGGCACATTCGATTATAATGACTACCCATTTTACCTTAAAAAATATATCACAAAATCATTTTATTTATTAAGAAATATCAGAAACTAAATCAATATCAGCAACAGTACTACGTATCAGACTGAATATAAACTCCCTTACGCCTGGCAATATCAACCATTTTGTTTTCACCTTCACCATTACTGTGACGACTGTGTGGCACAGGAACGCATTAGCATGTGTGCTAACAGTGCTCAGGAGTGGGCGGCAGCAGAAACCTGTGTAGAACATTTATCACTGCGGTGTGGCGAGGCAGAAGTGCTGTCTCAGGGCTGTGCTACATAAAAGATGTATTTCACAGAGGAAGAGTTGCTGCACACTCAACCCTCTGCGCAGGCGGCCTTTCCCTACATCAAACCGTTTCCACCGGAGCGGGGAGGCGTTGAGAATGCAGGATCAAAGCGTCCCTGAAAGATGGGACTGGGGCGAGGGAACCAGGGGGAATTAAGGTGGGGGGTGTTGAAGGTGAGACTGACTGTGTGACAGAGATGTGTGCAAAAAAGAGACTTTCCGGAAAAGCATCGAATAAAAACGTCTTTACTGTAGGTAGCCCTTCAGTCATGAGCTGCTAAAAGAAGACTTAATATCATGCCTATGTTTTAGATGCATAACTGAAGCAGAAAAACAACATGAAATGACTGGAAAATCCATCTTAAGCTAATAGCATTAGCTAGCCCACCCTAGTCATTAGCCACAGATCATCTTGCATCCGCAAAAACAGATACCAGATGGTCAATATGGTTGTTATTTGGAACCTGGTAAGATCAATGACCAACTTGGATCAGCTAACAAGCTAGAAAACAAATAACCACACCTATTATTTCAAACTGGATTTTCCATAAGGGTACAGACTGCTATTTTCCAAAATACGTCTGTTAAAACATCACATATTTTCAGATTTAATTGTCAAGCTACAGAACTTGATATTTCCTTATTGCAAAATCTATATAAATATATTGCATTACATATCAAATTATACATATTGTAAAATATACCGAGTTATAGTAGCATTGGCGATGCTACAAAATAATCATATTTTGAATTACGTAAACAACAGTCAAGCAAATGTTTTGAAAATAAGGTATTGATGTAAACTTATCGTGTTTGTGTTTTAAGTTTATTAACTATACATTCTTTAATGGAAAACTTGTGCATTTTAAATGTTTTACCTTAAAAAATAATGTGTACTTTTTTTAAACTTAAAATAATGTTTATGTACAACTTTTGAAAGTATACATGCATTTATGTAAAACTTAAAACGTTTATGCATTTTAAGTCTATTAACTTAAAATAAAGCATTTATGAACAACTTTTACCGAACTATACATGCATGTATGTAAAACTTGTGTTGTGCATTTTAAGCTAATTTATTATTTATTTGAAATAATGATCATACAAAACTTAAACCAATCAAAATGGAAAGCAGTAAAACTAGTCAAGCAAATGTTTTGAAAAAGTAGATAGCTACTAACAAACAGTAGCTATCCACATTGAAGTTAAACAGGAAATGTTTAAAAAAAAAAACCGTGTAAAAAATTAAAAATTGTACTATATATAATTTAAATCAGAAACATTTGAATCAGGGGATTTTAATTTAAAAATAATGCCAATTAAAATAAAACTTGAACAGATAAATGTATACAAAAAAAACACACCTCATTTGCATAACCAAAAACATACTACATAATATAGGGACTGTGATATTATTTCCTCAGGTCAGACATTAAAAACCGCAATGTACAATGCTACACCGGGCTGGATAAAGTACCTTGTTACTGGAAAAGCTACACTGTTAAGAACATAACTGAACTGCTATCACACTGCTGAAAAATGTAGTCAAGTTAGTAGTGTCAATACTCGAAGTTAATTACCTCCCAACACTGCTGTAAAATTCTCTTTTGAAGTACCATTTAACTGAAATCCATTGTTTTTAACTTTCAGGACACAAGAAAACTCGAATCAGAGTGGTTTGGCTCTTGGCTTAATTAGCAGGGTCATTGCCGCCTGCACCTCCACTGAAACTCTGCCACTCGATGCAGCTAAAAAGGGAAGACGAGGACAACATCCACAGCACGCCGGAGGAGGGTCAAAAGCACCGGTGCCTCCATCTGTGCACTGGATCCAATTTAAAGCAAATCTACGGCTTCGGTTCTGCTCTCTTATTGGGTTCCCCTTCTAGTGCGGAGGGCAGGGCACCAGCAGACAGCAGCTTGTGTTTATAGCGGAGGACACATAGGGGGAGCCGATACGGTCCCTGTGCTGGAGTGGCATATGGGTAGGAGCCGTTTACGGAAACGTTACAAGGCTACGATATTGCAGGATGGGGCTGTGGAAGGCAATGGTACACTGCTTGTTATTTTTCAGTTACGACTCTATGAAGTCGGGACATTACAGAGCTCCCATTCAAAGATGAGAAGGTAGCTTGGCTTTATTACTTCCGTCTTAACAGGAGAGGTTATAGCGAGGGAGATTAATACAAACAGACACACAGCACAGCGGTAACGCACCAATGAGGCCCTTTTCATCTGTCAAAAAATACACATGTAATTACAATCAGCATTAGCGTCTCCATTATTATTACAGACTCTGCCCTCACTTTCCCTGTCAGAGAATCTCAGTTTGAACTCTAAGCATTTCCAGCATATGCTACTGTGCTCAAATTTAAAATAATAACTTTCACACAAAACACTCTGATTAATAGCTCTGCATCATCTTGTGGAAAATTACGGTTAAAATAATCTTTTGGCAAACGCTTTAATTCAATTTACAATGTAAGTGAGGTATATATTTTAACTGTCACCTGTGAACTGAACCTATGCTAACTAGCCAAACTTTGACCCCATGATTTCGAACTGAAAAGTTGTTCTGTGTTTCGTCTAAAGACTGGTTGAAAACTGTTTGAGAATAACAACAATCATTCTATAATTCAAATTTTTAACAGTAAAAATGAAAATGAATGTGTAAATCTGCATATATCCTACCATTCAAAAGCCTGAGGTCTGTAAGATTTTTAAAAAGTCTCTTATTCTCACCAAGGCTGCATTTATTTGATCAAAAATACAGAAAAAACATTAATATTGTGAAAGATTATTACAATTTTAAATGAGTGATTTCTATTTTAATGTATTTTAAAATGTAATTTATTCCTGTGATGGCAAAGCTGAATTTTCAGCAGCTATTTCTCCAGCCTTTTGTCACATGATCCCTTAGAAACCTTTCTAAAATGATGCTTTGGTGTTCAGTTATGCTATTGAAACATTTCTTTTTATTATCAGTGTTAAAAAAGTTGTTCATATTATTGTGGGGGAAACAATACATTTTTGTCTTTACTGTTTACTAGTCTTAACTGTTTATTTTGATCAATTTAATGCATCTTTGCTGAATAAAAGTATTAATTTATTTCAATAACATCTTACTGTGTCCAAACTTTTGAGCAGTAGTGTCATTTTGTAACATAATTATTTCTTATATTTCTTTAAGTATATGTCTGTCCTTACAGCGGGTAAAATAAGTATTGAACACGTCACCATTTTTCCCAGTACATATATTTCTAAAGGTGCTGTTGACATGAAATCTTCACCAGATGTCGGTAACAACCCAAGTAATCCATACATACAAAGAAAACAATACAAATGAATTCAGAAATTAAGTTCTGTGTAATAAAATGGAATGACACAGGGAAAAAAGTATTGAACTACTGAAATGTATTTAATACTTTGTACAAAAGCCTTTGTTGGTAATGACAGCTTCAAGACGCCTCCTGTATGGAGAAACTAGTCATATGTGTAACCCCCCCAGGTCCTACTCACACCCGCTCCGAGTGGTACTTGAACCCGGGTCTCCAGCATGTGAGGCAGGCGCACTAACAAGGAGGCTAAAGACTGCAGCCACTAGCGTTGGTCGCTAGTGCGCCTCTTGAGTTCAGGGGAGTGAGGTTTACCTGCACAGCACCTACCCGCTGGCCTCCGTTACACATGCATTGTTCAGGTGTAATTTTGGCCCATTCTTCCACAGAGTCTTCAAATCTTGAAGGTTCTGTGGGCCTCTTCTATGAACTCTGACCTTTAGTTCTTATTTTCTATTGGATTCAAGTCAGATGATTGTCTGGGCCATTCTAGCAGCTTTACCGTACTTTATTTTTCTGAAACCAAATGAGAGTTTCTTTGGCTGTGTTTGGGATCATTGTCTTGCTGAAATGTCCACCCTTGCTCCATCTTCATCATCCTGGTACTGTAGGTGTTGAGACTGAACCAGTTAGCATTAATTTCCACCGACAAGGGGCAGGATTGCTTTGTAATTACTGATAGATTTAGCTGGTGTCTTGGCTTTCCATGCACCTCCCTTTCTTCATATGTTCAATACGTTTTCCTGTGTCATTCTACTTTATTACACATAACTTAATTTCTGAAATGATTTGTTTTGTTTTCTTTGCATGTATGGATTACTTGGGTTGTTACCGAGATCTGGTGAACATTTCAAGTCAACAGCACCTTTAGAAATCTATTTACTGAGAAAAATGGTGATGTGTTCAATACTTATTTTACCCACTGTATATGCAGTTGACGTTTATTTCAGAATCAGAATCAGAATTAGCTTTATTCACTTTTCTGCTAAGCAATACTGAGACTGAATTAATGCAGAAAGTACAATCGAAAGATAAAATTGCAACAAATAAAATACAGTAAATACAAAATGTTAAAAACATATTCAATAATACTACACCAAATTATAATAAAAAAAACATACATACGCACACACATACATCCGTCTATACATACACAA
Source organism: Sinocyclocheilus grahami (assembly GCF_001515645.1). Taxonomy (NCBI): domain Eukaryota; kingdom Metazoa; phylum Chordata; class Actinopteri; order Cypriniformes; family Cyprinidae; genus Sinocyclocheilus; species Sinocyclocheilus grahami. The sequence continues at coordinate 54,828 of NW_015506420.1, read as the reverse complement.
ATATACATTCACATGCAATAAAAATACAAAATTATGAAACATGCAAGTGCAATTACAAAAAAAGACCCTAAACATCCACCTTATATTCATTGAACAATCTAATACCAAAATGAATGGCAGAAGTAGCAAAACTTTTGTCCTTGCTTTGAATAACATTCAAATTACTTTGCTTCCTAAGAAGCGGACCATTTTTCACCCCTATCTGGTGGAAAAAGATCATGATGATCTTTCTGAGCCATTTCTTGTATTAATTCGATGATGGCTTGCTCTCTCTGATAGGTAGATGTAATGACATGCTATAGTAAATCTCTCAATAATCTCTTGCAATATGCAATGTTCAAGAACACATTAGCATGTTACAGATTGCACCAAAAACATATTGGTTTTATCTTCTCTTCTAGTTTATTCGTCTAACAGTACAGAAAATATTTCCAAGATATTTTTTTTTATATATTTTGGCTTTGATATGATAAACACAAATAATACAAAAGCCAGTTAATTAATTTTGCACACATTGTCTTTATAATATAACCCTTAATATTGATCACACACACAGTATAAATGATTCTTCCTTTAATACATAAAAATACACAGCTGCTTTTATATTTTAGCAAACAGGGTCACAAGGAGATCAACATATTTGGAGGTCCTTGGCCTCAAGAAGTTTGAAAGCCCCTCCTAATTGGGCACAGTGAAGAGGGGTAAGAAAAGTCCCAACTACTCCTCTAAAGTCTTCAGTTTACGTCTACCTCCGTTTATCTAACAGAGAAATCAATTGGTGCTGAGCTTGATTACTGTACGTCCACCCCTGCCTGAGACTTAAGTCACTCAAAAGCTTGACACGAGTCAATACATGCCAGTTTCCGGTTCGGTCTACTGATTACTGATTAGAGGGAACCAGCACTATTTTTGTCTGATGGGAGTTCTTTAATTCAAATTCCAGAGCTAGATAGATGCTCTGAGTGACACAGTTATATGTGGCCTGGTAGAAACTGTGAGCAGAATCCAAAGGACCGGATCTGAGGCCCGAGACATTGGTTAATAGAATGGGATTAAATAAAGCATATTTGTGTTGTTTAACATTTAATTATTGTAGCTTTGCGTCATATTCTGAGTTGCATTATTTTAATTAATTTTGAGGAATACTGAATCTGTGTTTTTTTTAGATGAATTAATGCATATTCATATTTATTTTAAAACTACAGTAACATCTGATTTCTCTCAACATGGGGACAGCAGAGCTGTCAGTCAATAAATTGGGAAAAAAAGTAACTTGCGTTACTTATCTGAAAAAGTAACTCCGATATTCTCTTGTAAATTTAAAAGTAATGCGTTACTTTACTAGTTACTTGAAAAAAGTAATCTGATTACGTAACTCGCGTTACTTGTAATGCGTTACCCCCAACACTGGCCTCTTCTATGAACTCTGACCTTTAGTTCTTATTTTCTATTGGATTCAAGTCAGATGATTGTCTGGGCCATTCTAGCAGCTTTACCGTACTTTATTTTTCTGAAACCAAATGAGAGTTTCTTTGGCTGTGTTTGGGATCATTGTCTTGCTGAAATGTCCACCCTTGCTCCATCTTCATCATCCTGGTACTGTAGGTGTTGAGACTGAACCAGTTAGCATTAATTTCCACCGACAAGGGGCAGGATTGCTTTGTAATTACTGATAGATTTAGCTGGTGTCTTGGCTTTCCATGCACCTCCCTTTCTTCATATGTTCAACACGTTTTCCTGTGTCATTCTACTTTATTACACATAACTTAATTTCTGAAATTATTTGTTTTGTTTTCTTTGCATGTATGGATTACTTGGGTTGTTACCGAGATCTGGTGAACATTTCAAGTCAACAGCACCTTTAGAAATCTATTTACTGAGAAAAATGGTGATGTGTTCAATACTTATTTTACCCACTGTATATGCAGTTGACGTTTATTTCAGAATCAGAATCAGAATTAGCTTTATTCACTTTTCTGCTAAGCAATACTGAGACTGAATTAATGCAGAAAGTACAATCGAAAGATAAAATTGCAACAAATAAAATACAGTAAATACAAAATGTTAAAAACATATTCAATAATACTACACCAAATTATAATAAAAAAAACATACATACGCACACACATACATCCGTCTATACATACACAAATATACATTCACATGCAATAAAAATACAAAATTATGAAACATGCAAGTGCAATTACAAAAAAAGACCCTAAACGTCCACCTTATATTCATTGAACAATCTAATACCAAAATGAATGGCAGAAGTAGCAAAACTTTTGTCCTTGCTTTGAATAACATTCAAATTACTTTGCTTCCTAAGAAGCGGACCATTTTTCACCCCTATCTGGTGGAAAAAGATCATGATGATCTTTCTGAGCCATTTCTTGTATTAATTCGATGATGGCTTGCTCTCTCTGATAGGTAGATGTAATGACATGCTATAGTAAATCTCTCAATAATCTCTTGCAATATGCAATGTTCAAGAACACATTAGCATGTTACAGATTGCACCAAAAACATATTGGTTTTATCTTCTCTTCTAGTTTATTCGTCTAACAGTACAGAAAATATTTCCAAGATATTTTTTTTTTATATATATTTTGGCTTTGATATGATAAACACAAATAATACAAAAGCCAGTTAATTCATTTTGCACACATTGTCTTTATAATATAACCCTTAATATTGATCACACACACAGTATAAATGATTCTTCCTTTAATACATAAAAATACACAGCTGCTTTTATATTTTAGCAAACAGGGTCACAAGGAGATCAACATATTTGGAGGTCCTTGGCCTCAAGAAGTTTGAAAGCCCCTCCTAATTGGGCACAGTGAAGAGGGGTAAGAAAAGTCCCAACTACTCCTCTAAAGTCTTCAGTTTACGTCTACCTCCGTTTATCTAACAGAGAAATCAATTGGTGCTGAGCTTGATTACTGTACGTCCACCCCTGCCTGAGACTTAAGTCACTCAAAAGCTTGACACGAGTCAATACATGCCAGTTTCCGGTTCGGTCTACTGATTACTGATTAGAGGGAACCAGCACTATTTTTGTCTGATGGGAGTTCTTTAATTCAAATTCCAGAGCTAGATAGATGCTCTGAGTGACACAGTCATATGTGGCCCGGTAGGAACTGTGAGCAGAATCCAAAGGACCGGATCTGAGGCCCGCAGCTGAGTGCTGATTGAGTGAGCTCTCACGCTGTGAATCTCCCACTAGCTGCATCCTCTCTACTGTGTTTAATGTTTCCACTAGGCTTTACTACCCTAGCGAGTGACAATGGGGGCTAAAAACAAATCTTCATGTCACAGTTCATCTTGCAGAGAGAGAAACAGGCAGACGGAGAAAGAGAGATAGAGAATGTCCCTGATGAAAAGACCAGCTTGGGCCATTATGTTGCTTCAAGACGGTTGTATATTTTGAAAACTAAGGAGTGTTTGTCGTCAATAAGGAAAATGGGAAATGTACAATTCAATATATTCTTACTTCTGACCCACCCTACAATACAGAGGGTGACTGGTTATCGTGAGAGGATAATAGGGTCATTGGCCTAAATCATTATTAATTATCTCTTCAAAAGAGGGACTCAATTTCCTTTATCTTTTTCATCCACGTGTCTGTTAACCATGAAATCATCTCATTTGGACTTGCGTCACATTAAATTAACCTTATCCTGGTCTGGCAAAGCGCTGGACAGGTTATTCTAATATTATAAGTGCTACACCACAGCTATTCGGACTGAATTTATGGAAGGTGGCAATCGTATTCGAGGTCACAGACTTCACCTTAAGCAGTGAGACAACACACTATGTTGAACACATGTCTCTATTACCTACCTGCATAATGTACATTCAGAACAGGAATTCAAATTACAACTTGACTTTTACAAATTGCAAACGTCATATTATATATAAAAATCATTTACATTTTCTCTGAATCACTACTTTTTATCTTAGTAATCAACAATTTGTTGTATTTTCTCTCCATTTCTCAGCTGCACTGTAAAAAAATTAAGTTGTGAATAAAACATATTATATTAGATTAGATTAGATTATTATATTTATTATTATATTTTATTAAAATTATACAATTTCAGTCTTCAAAATTCAAAATTTCAAAAGCTCATGTTTAATTCATTGTTACGAGCAGTTTCGTTGCAATTATTTGTGAAATTTACTAGCAATTTCTGAGTGAAAATTGTTTCTACACCAAATTGTCTTTGCAGTGTGCACCTATGCTGTAGTAGATGAGCCAACTAGGGGACCTACATCACTCAGCAGATGAATGTCAGTTAAGATAGAAGTGTGCATTTTGAAATACCTTCTACAAGGATGTAACGTGATTGCAAAGAATCATGGATAGCAGAAAAATACTATCAAATCAGATCCTTTGAAAGTTACAAAGACTGACCAATCAGCATCCAGGATGACCATGCATCAACAAGTCAGGCATCTACAGTGTAGATTATATACATTTTCTACAATCCATAAACATTTGATTTTTGATTTTTTTATTTTATATTTATTTGAATCTGTGAATATATAATAACATAAACAATTTTTTTTAAAAAAGCTGAATTGTCAGTAGCCATTACTCCAGTCTTCAGTGGTAACATGTTCCTTCAGAATCAATTTGATATGCTAATTTGACACTCACAAATATCTTTATATCAAAAATACCAAAAAGTTGAAAATGGTTGTTCTGCTTAATTTTGTGTGGAAACTTAAATACAGTCTCTTTTTTCAGGATTCTTTGATGAATAGTGAGAGTTAAAATAATCCACTTGATCCATTTAATGCATTCTTTCTGAATAAAAGTATCAATTTCTTTCTTAAAAAATCTGTGACCCCAGACTTTAAAACAGTAATATATTATATATAGGCCTATATATATTTAGCAAGAAAAAAAGACTACCCAAATTAATTAACGATGCATATCATTTTTTGTGAAGTTGCAGTTCAAATCCACTTAGCTCAAAAAACTCTTCAATTTATTTAAAAAAACTCTTCAATTTATTTCAAAATCGCTTCAATTTATGAAGTCGCCTAGAATAACTTCAGTTACGGCAGAGGATACTTAACATAGAGAGGGAAACCTCGGATTGCAAATTGATTTATCTTTTTTTTCTTCTTTCTTTTTTTTTTGCGACTTCTGCCAGCTCTATTCCTGAAAAATAAGAAATACCAAGGAGGCACAATCAGTTTACCAATGAACTCTCTTTTTTTCAAGTCATCTTAAGAAGCCAAAGCAATTTAGGAACACTTTGTTCTCTCTGAAAGATCTCTTGCTCAGGGACCAGCTAATCAAATGTCCGAGGAGTCTATCTTCGGAGTCACTGGTCAAGCTCTCCACACACTTAAGGCGGGGAGGAGGGGAGAGGATCTCTAAGGCTTCATTACTATATGGCTGCCCAGGGCACATGGTCCTCCGGACATGGCTGAAATCATATCCGTTTGTCTTCGGGGACAGGTACTTATTCATCCGCACCTTAACCTGCTGCAGCGGAGCGTGCCCTGCAGAGGGACCATCAACCATGGAGTTCTTTTCACACACAACTACACTCTATTCCACCATCTTATATCGCGCTCCCCTTTTCTCTTTAACCCACTGACAAACACAAACGCTCTGTTCCAAAATGTAGTAAACTACCTACGCAGGCAGGATTTTAAGGCATCTTATGTGTTCCAGAAAGCAGACATTTTAATTATGCTGCCTGCTAAAATACTTTGTTTTAGTATTGCATGGCTGCCTCCAAATTTGCAGGTACTTCTTTTAATAACTTTTCAGCTGTTATAAAAGCATCTTCTATATAGTGTGAATGTGTGTATGAATCTAGCCCGGATGAACTACAATTGTTATGTTGTCATTGTCACGTGACCTACCAGTGTCATTTGTGTCGCTTCACTGCCATTCACAAATCCTCTCACTTGGCTTCATGGGATAGTAAAGTGTCTATAAAAGTGTCTATACTTCAGAATCTACCGTTTTATGAATTTGGACACACTACTCTTGTTTGCATATAATTTTTCATCTACTACACTGAATATCATGTTTATACTACACTTATGATTAGTACTTGAGCGTCAGTATCTAGTGTATAATAAATGTCAGTATTGCACATTCAACCCGGTTTCCACCTATCATAATTGTTTTTTTAAATAATTATGTCGGAGGAGGTGACTAACACAAATTAGACTCTTGGTCCGCTCCTAAATGAGTTTTCTCGCCAAGTTTTTTGGATTCGGTAAAAAGGATGGGTGTTTGACACCCCAGCCTACAGGAAGGGGTGAGCAACTGTACATTCTTTTTGTGTGCTTTTGTACAGTTATGCTTACAAACTCTTTCCACCTCCCTACACTTGTATTTTGAGTGTGATTCTTTCAAAATAATGTTACAGATGAATTTCTATGAAAATCTATGACATTTTTCCTTTTCAAAATTTCTAAAGATAGGTGCAATAAATCATTATCATGAATTATTTTGGCCACAATTATCATTTAGTAAAAAAATCTGATACTGTGACAGCCTTTTTAGAAACATGCTAACATCAATCTCAACATCAACATAGAGCTCAAATGGTCAAAACTAAAAGTATTTTATCAATATATAAATATTTAAACACAACAAATAAAATTCATAATATATTACTATTCTTTCTTGTTGATTGAATACTGTACCATAGTAAAAAAATAATAATATCATAATTTATTTATTTTAATTACATTTATTTCATACTAAGTTTACTTCAAATCCATTAACATGTTTATTGACATATCACTTAAGACTTACTGATATAAAATAATAATTAAACTTTATTTGGAGTATTTCTTCATTGTGCAATGCACATTTCTTAATATGTCTAAAATGTGTTTTAATATCACTATTAAATAAAAAAAGGATTTCTGTACATTATCAGACTTTAAATCCAAGATATTTAAAGTGTACCTGATGTCTCCTTGCAATAGTTCCACTTTAGCACAATCAAATATACTTCAGTATATCTTTCTTTAGCTTTCTTCAGCACAATTAAAATGCATTAAGCACAAAATTACAGTAGTTATTCCAATTTAGCAGACTTTAAGTATAGCAGTTTAGTATTCTAAAAGTACAATTGCAATGCATTTTTATTAAGCACATAAATATGTTAATATTTTTACAAAATAAATGTATTTCAAATACATTTTAGTATTTTTTTTCATTACGACTACAACATACATTTTAAAACATGCTTTGTTTTACCTTCCCATCAATTTTTCTCCAGCTGATGTGGGTAATTAGCTTTAAGATTGTGGAAAATATCGGGCACCTTGATCAATGAGAATGGCTTTAATCTGGTAGCTGGGTAACTGCCTGACTAACTGCACCTGCGGGCAAATCCTCACCCTCATCTACTCTGCTCCCCTCAAAACCTGCCATATCAAGAAACATGTTTAACTTGTTTTGCTCAGTCAGTGAAATGCACTGCAAGGCCAAGAGAAACGCTATGAAATGCAATGGGTAAAAGCTCAAGGTAAGATGTTTTCTGAAAAAAATTAATAAATGAATAACAGCTTGAGGCCTCTTGGACTTAAAGGCCTGTGGGCAACAGCCCAGTCGGCTCTGTGGTTAATCTGTGAATGCCCAGAATCTTTTTCCTCACTCACAGTCACGCTTTTTCCTCTTAAACACATTCAGAAAAAATGCCTTAAACACATAATGAGCAATGGATGTAATAATGCTGTATAATGTCCTCTTGGTGGTGGTAATAAGAGGCTGTTAATGTGGGGTCACTGATTGGACACACTGTGAGAGAGCTCCTTTCGGCCGTTTACTACTGCCATCAGTAAATTGAAACTACTCACCATAGTCAGTGTCGTAGAAGATAATGAACTTCTGCCAGGTGTACTCCATCACCACTTGGAAGATGACATCATTTAGGTAGACGGGAGGCCGGACGAAGAGAGTGTAGTCATCTGGTTGGGCGCGACTGGTGGATGGGCAGCTAGAGCGAGGAGTGCCCGTGGGTGCCCTCTGGATGAAGAGGTGCGGGATGTGCATTGCGTCAGCTAAAGACTGCAGCGACCCCGCAGACATACAGCCGATAGAGCTGACCAAGGCTAAGATTCCTCTGTTCATCAACTCGCAGGCTGTGGGCGACAGAGAGAGAGAGAGAGAGAGAGAGGAAATATATAATATAGGAATGTGACTAGGGAATGTGAGAAACTTTATATTTATTTATTTTATATTGGTTTGTTGGTTTTGAGGCACATTCACACCAAGAGCGATAATTATAAATATTCAAATTATTTGTGTCCATGCACCAATGCTAATGTTCTGTTCATTTTAAGTGCATGCTGCAGTTGTCATGTATCACATGCAATGTTCAAGCTCTTTAATCTTGAGTGGATTCTGATTGGCTGTTAGTGTTTTTATTGTTTATCAGCTGAACAAAAATGTTCTAAAAATGATTCCAACAGTACTGACCCCCCTTTTGTCATGTAATTAGAACAATTATTAAAACCTTATAGTTATCAAACCCAGTCAGTCTGGTCTGTTGGTTGAAGACCAGCTGCCGCCTAGCTAAACTGGATAAACACTTGCTAGACTAGCTTAAAAAGACAATTTGCCTAAAAACTAAACAAAATTCTCTCACCATTTTGAGATATGTCTGTGTGTGTTCTATCTATACAAAAAAGGCAATGGTAACCAAAACTGTTCTTTATTAATTTATACAATCTTCAAAATATCTTCTTTTGCATTCCAAAAAAAATAAAAAATGATGACAAAATTGTCATTTTTGGGTGAGCTATAGCTTTAAGTGCAGACCAGTCTGGGAGACCCTATTAAACCAGATAAGACCAGCAAAGCAGGTTAGTTTAAGTAGATTTCAACAGCAGATGAAGCAGATTAAATAAAAGATGCAACTTTCTGAGAGAGTTTAATCATTCAAACTGTTTAACAGCTAAAACACAGCACACTGTTAGCATGCTAATTAAGCCACCAGCATTAAACACATTAAAAAATTAAGATAAACATAATTGTAGATATGTTGTAGACAGGCTACTTTACTATTGTGGCCTATCTCTACATAAGGTAAGTACATAGTTCCCTAGTTCTTCAAATTTCAAGTTCCATTTTGTTCAGTCAAGTAACCATGTGGCTTGCTATCTTGGAGAAATATATTTTATGGCTCAATCCCTGAGCGTAATCACAGGCTGGCAGCCAAAGGTGGTGGCGATCAATATGTCTTTACCAATGGCTTTAATTACAACCGTGCAAATATGATTATTTCCCCTCCACTTAGAGCTTCATTAACAATTCAGCACTTTTTAAGACTCTCCCATCTGAATACCATCAGACAAAAAACATTTGGGAGTCTATCACACAGGCTAGGGTGTTTATGGAAAAACATACGAGATACAGCGTTCTTCAGTATAAATACTTAGTTTTGAAATTTTAATTTGACAAACATTCCATTCATAAGCACTTACACGGTTTGCATAAACAGATGCTCATCAGCACAGATGCAGTTTTAAGAGCGCTGATTGGTTACTTCATTTTTTTTGCTGCATAAATGCTTTAATGCTTGACTATTCTGATTGAGTTCCTGCAGTGATTTCTGTAATTACACTCCACAACCTACTGCATAACTCCATTTTGTAATGAAGCACAAATTTATTTCCAAAGAAATTAAAGTCCCTCCCACGAATAACCTCACCCTTTTTGCCCTTGTTCAGTTTGTGGCTCCCGGATGTTCAGTAAAGCTGATGTCAGACATGAACATTCATCTCACTTGACTCATTTTATTTAGCGTAACTGAAGTTGGGGAAGGTAAAATGCAGTATGTCGAAGTGGGCCATGGAGCAGTGAAATTTTGCCAACTCCGGCAAAAAAAAAAAAAAATAAATAAATGAGAGTGTCAACCAGGGGCAGAATGACAGGAAGGGAAGACGCAAACAATAGTGCTGAAAAAGCAAACTGCGAAGCGAAATTAAATGAAATGGACAATTGAGGCTCACTGGAAAAACGTGCCTCTACCTACTGTACATTCAATGCATTTTCTAGCTGAAATAAACTCTAGTGGCAGTTAAGCACACCAGCAAACTGAATTGCTTTTTCACATAAATTATGCTTACAGGGGCAAATTATTGATTAATAAAGACTTACTTTTTGCACAATTCCTTGCATTATACTATGTTATGACCTCAAACTTTTACCATAGTGTGCGATTTGTAAACCAGCTCCATACTGTATGTGTGGCTTTTCTGACAAAGTAAACTTGCTTGGTAGCTCACCTGGTACAGCACTACACTTGCAATGCAGAATGCATTTATGAACCCCGATGACACTCAAAAGAGATCAAAGTCTTGTAAAAGCAAGCTAAAATAGAATGGCTTTTATCTTATGTTTGATTTGGTTAACACTGTCGGTTAGGTTTAGGGTAGATGGTACATTGTTTTCAAAAGCATTAACCTTTTAGAGCTACTCACCTGACATTCACCTGACCTGTTTTCATCTGTTTTGAATAAAACTGAATGCACCTTTACCGTCACTCACTGGGCATTTCACTTTGAAATGGTCATGAAACATATAAGAAGCAACATGATATTTTTCAGAAATGTCGATACTAGCACGTCTTTCCAATGAGCCTGGGTTGGAAAAGGAGACAACTTTGTGCAACCTAGGCCATTTTAAGTCACCTCATATTGAAATCATTCTATGAGTAAACTTTGTAAATGACCTAGGGGATTTTTGTTTTCCAATCAAAATCTGGGAATCATTCAGTATGCTGAGTTGAATAGAATTTTTAAGCTTTGATGATGGGCATATTTGGTATCAAATTAATCTTCGTGTAAATGTTTAATATTGAAAATTATTTTACTTTTGCTCTGGAGAAAAAAACTAAAACAAAACTACTTGACTTATAGGGATAGTCCATTCAAAAATGAAAATCATTTGCTGAAGATCATTTACTCACCCTCATGACATTCCAAATCTGTATGCATTTCTTTTTTTTCTTTTTTTCAGCTTAATGTTAATAACCAAAGTTTCAGTACCAATTAACTTCCACTGTACATTTTGTCCATAGAAGTCACTTAAACATTCTTTAAAATATCCTCTTTTATTTTCCACAGTAGAAAGAAATTCAGGTTTGGAACAACATAACAGCTAGTATAACATTACAAAATCTTCATTTTTGGATGGACTATACATTTAAGGCCTCAAGAAAAATGGTAGCAATAATTGAGAATGAAAGAGATCTGTGGATCATCCAGTGAAAGAAAGGAAGGAAGGAAGGAAGAAAGAAAGAAAGAAAGAAAGAAAGAAAGAAAGAAAGAAAGAAAGAAAGAAAGAAAGAAAGAAAGAAAGAAAGAAAGATTTTGAGTTGTAATTAGGATTTAATTATGAGTTAATTGAAAACATGTTTCTTTTAAAACAGTCCATTAAACTCTGCAAAACTGCCAATCATTCTGAAAACACACCATAATGAAACCTTGACATTTGATCCCACAAAATGTGTGGAATTATAATGATTAACTTAACGCATGCAACTTAATTGATTAAATGCACAAGTTTTAAGCTGAATAAGCCGAGCTCCAGTTAATAAGATCTTGTTTAATGAGGTAGAGCGTTTTGCACTGCTTCCCGTTATGGCTTGGACTGACTGAAAATGGAAAGGCTGGCTAATCCTTACTTATTAAAGCACTTCTGTGAATTAGTGCAATGATCTGTCAGTGATCCACATTCCTCTTAGGTCTTGCTAACTATGTTAGCGAAAGGCAGCGTAGATCAATCATTACATATGAAGTCTTATAATTTTGCCATTTGTTTGATTACATATGATCCCATCAAGTCTTGACATGGCCCGTTAAGTCTTGAATATTAAACCTTTCATTCATATTTGCACTAATTCTCACCAGGGACAGCATTATTCCCTGACACTTTCAAAACACTGCAATAATGCTGCATTAAAATTAAAATAAAGACTTATTTTCTTTGAAAGTAAACAGGGATATTCCATTTAAGGGCACCGACTTTATTCTCTCAGTCACAGCATTAGCAAGCCTGATTTATTTCAGAGAAAATTGCTTATCTACAGTATGTTGGATTAGTTAAAAAAAGCTTTTTTTTAAGGGTAAAAAGAATGTACTTAAAGAGTGCTTTCTATCACTGTGTTTTTGAAGTTGACTCAATTAGGATGTTTACTGTTAATTACTGTAATTTAGCATAAGTAATTCATGTTCAATATGTTTCTTCCCAACCTAATTGTGATTGTGTTGATTATAAATAAGTTACGCACTGTTCATTTCCACTTCATTAAAAATACAAAGCAGACAAATAGTGTTTAAGTCTCTGACATATCTCCCACATTAGTACCTGAAGTACCCTGCACAAACATTAAGGTTTCCCTTTAACAACAACACAACATATTTCATCTTGGAGACTCTAATCAATTCATCTTCATTCATTACTCTTATAAACATCAAAATAAATACTTGTACTATTTTACATGAATACAATTTTGGTATTTCTAATACAATTTGAAGTAAATGTTTATTTTTTAAAGAAATTACTAATTTTATTAAGCAATGATGCATTGCATTGCTCAAAATGGATAGTAAAGACATTCATAATATTATAAACAATTTTTATTTAAAAAATGTTGAACTCCTTTTGAACTTTATATTTATCAAACAATACAGAAAACACTATAACCGTTTCCGCAATAATATTAAGCTGCAAAACTGTTCACAACATTGACAATATAAGGAACATTTCTTGATCGCCAAATTAATATATTAGTATGATTTCTGAAGGGTCATGTGACACTGAAGACTGGAAAATTTAGCTTTTAAATTAATTAATAATAATTAGTGCTGTCAAATGATTAATCGCATCCAAAATAAAAGTTTATTTACATAATATACTGTGTGTACTGTGTATATTTATTATGTATATATATATATATATATATATATATATATATATATATATATATATATAGAGAGTGCACTTTAATAAATCTGCAAAAATGTCAACAATTCTGTGTTTTTCTGTCAATATGGGGTGCTGTGTGTACATTAATGAGGGAAAAAAATTAACTTAAATGATTTTAGCAAATGGCTGCAATATAACAAAGAGTGAAAAATTTAAGGGGGTCTGAATACTTTCCGTACCCACTGTATATACACACACACATGCAGTATATATTTTGAAAATAGTACATGTATTTACATGCATATATTTATATTCATATAATTTATATTATATATAAATATATTGAATATATAAACATAACATATTTTTCTGAAATATATGCATGCATGTGTATGTATTTATATATACATAATAAATATAAGGCTACACAGTATACACACATACATAATTTAAACAAAAACTTTTATTTTGGATGCGATTAATTGTGATTAATCATTTGACAGCACTAAAAATAATACAAATAATATTGTTATATATTAATATAATATAAATAATATTATATTATATATTAATATTTAACATTAATACTGTTTTATATACTTTTAATCAAATAAATGGAAACTTGGTGAGGATAAGAGACTTAAGAGAGAAAAGAGAAAGAAAAAAAAACTACTTACCAACCCCAAACATTTGAACAGTGGTTGAACAGTCTAAGAATGATCATTTTATGTATTATTTGCCCATATTCAGATTTTATAAAGAAGCGAATTAAAGTTAATAACTAAAGTTGAACTCAATCAAATCAATCAGCCAATTCATAAAAAAAAACATACAGTATAATTGTAACCACCGGAGATGTAGGCTAAAGCTTTATTCATAAACACCAGCCGCGAAAATCCATCTATATACAGTGGGTAATGTGTGAAAAACTTGTTGCATCTTTCCCAATAAGACTCATGGCTGTATTAGATCAAAAGTGTGCTTCTACTAAATACTGAGCAAAGGGTCTGAATATTTAGGACCATGTGATATTTCAGTTTTTCTTTTTTAATAAATCTGCAAAAATGTCAACAATTCTGTGTTTTTCTGTCAATATGGGGTGCTGTGTGTACATTAATGAGGAAAAAAATGAACTTAAATGATTTTAGCAAATGGCTGCAATATAACAAAGAGTGAAAAATTTAAGGGGGTCTGAATACTTTCCGTACCCACTGTATATATCCAGGTAATGTTTGAACTGTAAAAGCTACATTTGGAAAACATTATACTCTACAGTAATTTGCAATGCTCTGCTATGCTCAGCTGCCACTTTCCACGGTCGCGGTTGCAGCCGAGTTAGGCTACGTAATTCGTGGTAATGTTTGTAGCCTGCTGAAAAAACCTATATACAAATAATTTATAAACATTTATAATCAAATGTAGCTTTTACAGTTCAACATTACCTGGAGATATATGCAGACGGATTTCCACTGCTGGTGTTTATGAATAAAGATTTATGTATAGCCTACATCTCCGGTGGTTATGTATGCATGTATGACAGATAGTTTTCTATGGGAAGAAATCGCTTCACTTGAAACATTTGTAGCAAATCAGCTCATGATTAATATGAATAACTAACCATAACTAGTTATAATTAACTATTCATATTTTAGAT
>NW_015506420.1:20693-40089 GCF_001515645.1 Sinocyclocheilus grahami | reverse complement strand
ACTCACATTCCTGGGGGGTCATAAAACCAGTGATATCATGATTAGTTGTCATGGTGACCAGAGGGCCTGGTGTTCAGCAGAAATCCTGGCATCCAGTTTATTGAGTGAGGGGACTGTGACGATTTGTTAATCTAATGAATAATTGATTTGTTAAATCAAATTAAAATTAGTGTGTCAGATTGGTCGAGACGCTACACATTGCTCGTTCATATTCTGACACTTAACAAATTATCTTCATATTCTGGGCTATCTTGTCTGTAGCCTATATGTTTATTATAAGGTGTGTCCTCCAGTGTCACTGTTTTAGTAGGATATTTTGCCACATTAAGCATTTGTGAAACAGTCTGCGGCCACACCCCCGCCCTAATGGTACAGCCCACAGCGCAAATAGTAAGATTAAAAAAATTGAAAAGTAAAAATTGTTTAGATTTGATCATTTCTGAAGTCACAATTTAGCAAAAGTAAAATTGAAAAAAAAGCAATTATTAATTTCTGAAGTAACTGAAAAAAATTGAAAAAAATAATGTTTGGTTTCATTTTTGCATTTGCTCCATATGGTCTGAAATTATATTGTGAAGCGTTACACGGACCTCACTGCATAAAAATCTTTATTTCTGGACCTCACATGTAGTCCTGAGTTCCTAATAACATAGGGATGTACAAGTCTTAGAAAGTCCAGAGTGCAACACACAAATCCCATCTGAGAGACAGTGCAGAAAGAGCCCACTGACACCTGACAGATCGACATGAGCGAAACCTAATGTAAATCTCAGCTGCTGCTGTTATGCTCACACTCCTTTTTTCTCCCAACATGCTCACCTCCTCCCTTGCTCATACCTGTGGGTGTATTTGTTCACTTCTAGTTTGAATAAATAGACCTTTTCGGATTTATAAATACATGCAAAAGCAGAAGAGATGATGCTGAAGACAAAGAAACACAGGGGAAAAAAATGTTGAGAGATCTGGTTTAGCACGTAACTTGTGGCCGCTCACACCGGTCTATATCAGGAGTCCTTAACGTTTCTCATCACCACTTAGACACACACACAGAGACCCTTCTCTCCCCTGAAATCTAACAGTGTTGAGCACTCCAGATAAATTTGTCCCAGGAGAGCACTGGCTTTTCTTTTTATAGTGGAGGCTTTTGCTGCTGTCATTTTTATGAGGAAGATCCGCAACTCATCCTTCCTCTCTCTCTCTCTCTAGCTTAGCCTTGACACTAAAAGGTGTTTCATCCTTCTCATCGGAAGGAATTGGGCACAGTGCTGGCTTAGAGCAAACAGATATTAGATATCTTCAGATTTGTCTTCAGCTCATATTGTAATGTTTTCAATTGCTTCTTTGGAAATTAGATACTTATCAGTTGTTAATTAGAAATAGAAGTGCTGGACAATGTTCTCTAATTACCCAGAGAGCGTGAAACCATTTTAGAGAGGACTGAGAATTTGTTAGCGATATCTCCCTCATGGTGTAATATTGTGCAATTTATTTATTTATTTTTCAGCAAGTTACACACTTAAAGAGAACATGGAATCAAAATTGAAATTTTTTGGTGTTATTGTGAGAGGCTAATTGGTGCATATTACTCCAAATTGTTATTTTTATTTATTTATTTAAAATGTCACAATTCACTTGAGGAGCAAGGAACGAGGAAACGAGGACTTTAACAATCCACAGGAAAACCGAGAACAAGGAGGACATTCAACAAGTAGACCCCACAAACAAGAACTGAAAGGACTAGGGTTTTTAAAGGCAGGATAATTGGGGAGGAACGAGACACACCTGGAATCAAATGAACACAATCAACATGAGGAAGAAACTGGGTCACAGGGGCAAAAACACACACAGAATAGTCCATAATCCTGACAAAATAAAAGTGACTAAATAATTAAATCTGCCATAGGTCACCAGAGAGAAGTCTATTATTTCACTGTAAGATTTAGTATTGACAATAATATTTTCATTAAACGTTACGAGAGCAAAACATATACAAATAAAATAAATTAATAAAACATATGCATGCAATAGTTAAAAATAATTTCATTAACATGCATTTAGAAAAGTTCAATAATAGGGGTGGGAATCCTTAGGCACTTCACGATCTGATCAGATTCCGACTCTGGGAGTCACGATCCAATTCCAAAACGATTCTTGATCTACATTTTTTTCCTAATTAATACTTCTGCTGTGCAAATACATCTTTACAACTTTATATTTTAACAAAAATTGCAGTTTCTATGCTTTTTGTTTATAGTTGGAATCTCTGTAAGTCAGTACTGCCATCTTAAAAATAGGAGTGTGAATCTTCACTGGTTTCACGATTCAATTCAATTACGATTATCACGTCAACGATTCGATTCAACTCAATATCACGATGCGTCACATTCTCAATTTTCAATATTATTGCACATGGCTACAGTTTCATATACATTTTCTATCAAATTTATTTTGTGACAATTTTTTTTATTAAATTATATAAACAGGCTACTTTTTTAAATAATTACTTATTTTAAAAATGTGTTCTTTAAGTAGGCTATCCGAAAGTTTACAGACAATCATAGTTATGGGTTTTTCTTTTTTCCGCAGCATTATTGCTTTTTAATTATTTATTACTCATGAGATCACAGACAGTGGCAGCTTTAACAGGCTGCATTCACACCGATTCACACTAATGCACATTTCTATTTTGTTATATCAGATGCTTTGTCCTGTTCTGAAAACATAACTGACTGTGTTTACATCAATTTCGTATGAAAGTATTTGGAGATGCAAGTGCATTTAACCGCAGCCTCGGTCGAGCTTCAGGACATCAAACACAAAGCACACGTGAAAATGAGTTTCGTGCATCTTATACGTACTGCATTCCAAACGGCATAAATGAAAGCATATCTAAAGTAAAATGCTGAAATAACGGCGGTGGAAGCACACACTGTCAAGCAATGCGCACGTGTCTCACAGTGCATATTCTGTGCAATGAAGCCTGCCGCGATTGTCTCTGGCGCATACACGTGCCATATGCGGGGAAAAACCATGTTCAGAATCGTTGAAGAGAGAATCGCGATGCATCGGAGAATACATTTTTTCTCCCACCCCTACTCAATAATAGTCCAGTATGGATAAAATCGAACCCCCTTTAATGAATGATTTAGTGATTCCTTCATTAAGAGACTTGTTCCTCCCCTAAATGAATCAGTGTGTAGAATGAATTGGTTAAATGAATAATTCAATGACTCATAAAGACATGAATTGATGCTTATGAACAAATCGCTTTAGCAAATGATTCAATGGTGGCTCACTAACAAACTTGCTGTCCCCTAATGGTGTAACGATGACCTGTCTGGAATGCACAAATGTTTATGCACTACAGGCCTATTGTATATACATTATATTTGTACTTAACCTGTTATTAATGTCTTAATTAATTAATTAACACTTAATTATCGCCATCTCTGTTTGAAACCTGCAATTGCAGTTATTTGCAGAAATATCATCCTATGTGGGTTGTGCATTGCCACGGCTCTTCAGCACGGATGAATCTAATGTTTTGATGTGTATATGTGGCTGTCAGTCACAGCACTAGTGTGGATGATATTCACTGTACTTCGGAATCACAGATTCATCTGTACAAGCAAGCAACATATCTGCCACTTTTATTCTATTTAATATTATTTAATGCTTCATTGTTATTATTTTTAAGAGAAACTTATAACTTTACATTATGAATCCAAGATAAATGTATATTATATCAGTAGATTAGTAAATTAAGTTGTTGTTTTTTTCACGTTTTAACAGGTTGTATCCCATGTTTTCAACCAGATTTCTCCACCCAAAGAAAACAGAACCAAATGCCAATAACCATCTCTGCTACAACCTCAGCACGCTTCCTGCGTGGCAGATGTTTGCCAGCGAGCTCTGCGGGAGCTGTTTAGAAATGTGCTGTGCAGTAAGGGAAAACGAGTCAAACAGTCCCAGGTGGGACAGTCTCCAAATGTCAGGATGTAAGTGTTTGATGAAGGGATGGTCGCGCGGCATTGACGGGATCTGTTTCGGTATGCCTGTTTGTGTAATGAAGACGTGCGCAGGTTAGCGCGCCAGCTGGCTGCATACGAGAGGATCAAATCAATGCGGTGCTGCAGGCACACCTGGTGCTGTGCACTTAAAAGATAGGTATAAGAAAAGCAACCACAGCCAAAGCAAAAGTCAAGGAGGGATGAAGTGAAAAAAGAGCTGAGGGAAACTACTCTGAACTCCCAAATCCCTGCGGTTAAACCGAGTGGGTTCCTATTTTGAAATGGTGTTCTTGTGTGTGCGCCCTGCTGAAAATAACAGCCTGAGCTGGTGTAGGCTGGCCTAGTTGGTGTTCAGCTGGTTTACCAAGCTGACAATTGGCTAAAACCAGCAAACCAGACCTGCTAATGAGATCTGGCTGGTTTCTTACTCATTTTTTGT
Source organism: Sinocyclocheilus grahami (assembly GCF_001515645.1). NCBI lineage: Eukaryota > Metazoa > Chordata > Actinopteri > Cypriniformes > Cyprinidae > Sinocyclocheilus > Sinocyclocheilus grahami. Next base: position 35,640 of record NW_015506420.1, on the reverse strand, counting down.
GAGCTTGTACCTGTGTGTTCTCCAATATGACTGACCGGATCTGCAAAGTTTCAGCCCTAATTGAAGCACTGAAGGAGTCATTCATCACGAGTGATTCTCCACATGCTAACACGGATGGAATCAACCTGTGACTCATTAGAAATCTCCTCGGCATCCATCCTCCCTCTCCTCCTTCTCTTTCATCTAACTCCATTCATCTTCTTTAGCTCTCGCTCTCTCTCTTTCCCCTGCAAGTCTCCGTACTTACCTGCCTCCTCTTATCTCCTTCTAAGGGCTGGTCTCTGAACAAAGCCCCTCTGCGGTGATTGAAGGAGAGATATAAAACAAAGAGAGGGAAGAAATCTGGGATTTCTAAATTAAAGCAAAGCACCAGATACCAAAGATCTGGTCTCTAACATCTTTATGTGAAGAAAATATGCAAAGCCCTCCTCCTTTGGGATTCATCATCTAGGCAGTTGACATGATGCAATTTTACTGTATATTCAAACAAAAAGGCCATCATTTTCTCATAGGTTTTTATCATTAGTTTGAACAGCAGAGAATTCTGTGTGTAAAACGATCTTTTCAAGTTGTATGGGTCTTAATTCCTGGCCAAATAAAGAAATACATACAACAAATCTATTTGACAGAATTGTCGTTCTAAAGGGCAGTTCTAAGGTCAGTGGATATTCAGAGCTTAGTCTAGCTTTTTATTATTATTATTTTAGAAGTATTGGTACACAATGTATTTTACAATAAATGTTGAAATGTCATTTTTAAATGAAACATATCGTATTTAACTGAAGTTAAAACTAAAAAGGTCTGTCTAATCTCAGACAAGTACAAAGTTCAAATGTTGAGAGTTTTTCAAAATGCAGTACTTAAAAGAACACTGGACTTTTATGTATTTCAGCTAAGCAAAAATCATAATTCTGTACAGCCAATGAAAATATAATTAAAAGCGATGATTATTCTTATGAAATGAGACAGAAGATTAGAGTACAGAGATAAAAGATAAAAGGAAGTTACAACTCTAAAATACAGATACAATTTTTAAGAAGAGTCCAAAGTAGTTTGTAAAAGAGCTATTGATGTAAAATGTAATTTGCTGTCATTTAACTTGTAATATTTAAAAATAAATCATAAAATAATTAACTAGATGAACAAATACAGTCATTAAAATCATAATGTTTAAGAGGAACTGCATCTTTATGTGAAACTGCTTCCTGCACATTTTCTGTGACGTGACATAATAGAAAAAGTGATAACAACTTTTTATCATTAGTTTGAACAGCAGAGAATTCTGTGTATAAAACGATTTTTTTCAAGTTGTATGGGTCTTAATTCCTAGCCAAATAAAGGGATCACTTTTAACAAGTGATTTTTAACCTACGCTCTTTTTTAACCTACGTTAAGCTCAGAGCTGCAGAAAGAGTATTGCGCAAATCACAAAATCCTACTGACCTTAATGTATATCGATCACTCCTCTCTTCATTCTCTGCTAATGTCTCCACTGTTAAAAGGACATACTATCACAACAAAATTAACAATTCGTCTAATTCTCGCATGCTCTTTAAAACATTTTCCTCCCTCCTTTGTCCCCCTCCTCCCCCTGCTTCATCAACTCTCTAACAGCTGACGACTTTGCCACATTCTTCATTTCTACAAAACCATCACTGGCTCTGCACCCATTTACTTAAATTCATTACTTCAGAGTTATGTGCCCTCTAGAAGTTTGTATTCTGCAAGTGAACAGCATATTATTGTGCCATCTCAAAGAGGCACAAAATCACTTTCACTGACTTTTTCATTAACTGTTCCCTGCTGGTGGAATAACCTGCCCAAATCAATCTAAGCAGCTGAGTCCTTAGCCATCTTCAAGAAACGACTAAAAACACATCTGTTCCACCTTTATTTGACCCTCTAACTCTAGCACTTTCTATTCTATTTTAATTCTACTGTATCTATATTTATCTTCTTTTTTTATAAAAAAAACAACAACAAACAAACAAACAAAAGCGTTCTAATTTTTTCTATTCTATCTACTTGTTTTTCTTTGTGTGTGTGTGTGTGTATATGTGTGTGTATAATATATATATATATACACACACCTTGCTACGTGTATTGTGTTAGGCTAACCGAGACTTGTCATTTGCACTTATATAGTGTTGCTCTTTTGTTAGTTTTGACTGCTTTTATTGTCCTCATTTGTAAGTCGCTTTGGATAAAAGCTTCTGCTAAATGACTAAATGTAAATGTAACATTGTTAAGCATAATATAGTTTAGAGATTTAATCATTTTTGTGGATGCAGCATATGGCAGGCTACTAGGGCTGGGTAAATAATATCGACATCTCGATTTTAATCGATTCTCATTTTTACGGAATGATATCGATTCATAAATCCCAATAATGGATTAGTCTAGCCTGTTTTCAGTTAATGGATGGAACATTGAAGGGCACCTCCCACCTAATAAATCGCAATAAGCATTGTGCTTTGGTACTTTTAATATGAAACAAAGTCTCAGATTTTAAATTCTGTCCATTGTATTGCAGTATTTAAATAATAAATGCGGTTTTGGTGCTGTTTAATGTGGAGTGACCGCTGTAGCGCAGCACGCCTCAGTTCAATAAAAGCGGCAGTGCGAGGCGCACATGAACTGATCATCTCCTCCACATTAATACCAGTTTCAGCACATAATAATCATGACTAAACATCCGAAGGTAAGTTAAAATAAAGAGTACAACTTTACAATCTGTATCCTGTCTCATGTAATCTTTCAATTAGTGTTTCGGCCGTGCAAAGACGTCAATATAACAGCTTGTAAACAATGTGTCACGTAACGTCGCATTTACCTCAGAAAAGACATATTCTGTGACCATAAATTCATTAGTAAGCTAGAAAAATAAACTATAGAGAGGGGCATTTTGCTAAATATATGCACCATATAACATATTCATTATAATTTTTTACTGTTATTCAATGTTTAATTTATGTTTAAATAAATCCATCAAGTATTTATGACAGCCACCATTTAAATGTTTATATATAAAAAAATGAATTAAAGTAGAAGTATTATTATGTAATTGCAACTTTATTATTTTAAAAACTTCACTAAGTGTAATTTTAGCACTTGTATATTAGCCTACAAATCTTCACTATTATAGTAATGTAGTACCAACTGATTCTCTTAGCTATTTACAGCTTTAGTTGAGAGATTTCTTTTTTTTTTTAGAAAATTTGGCATGTACTGTACCTGATATTTATCCAAAATAATTGATATTAAATCGAATCGAATTGCAAGCTTGTCAATGAGAATCAAATCGAATCGTGAAATTTGTGTCAAAACCCATCCCTACAGGCTACTGTTGGCAACAATGTGGGAAAATCATGTAATATATTGAAACATCCCACACATGCTATATTCCATCTAAAACTATATTAAAATACATTTTCTATGAATTTATAATTGCAATGCACGCATTTCTTATAACCTCATGTTAATTGAGGGCACTGGAGATTAATTTAATTATTTAATGAAATAGTAAAGGCAAAACAGATGATTAAAACATTAAAAGAAAAAAAGAAAAGAAAAAAAAAGAAATGTGACAAAGTTTACAGAGTGATGAGATATAATTATAGGTTGATAATACGTCTTCTTTTTCCCAGACATGTCATGGCTGAGACTTCTGAATTGCCTAAAATATCTGGGTTCTGGCTTTGGTTTCCTACTGTTTTCATGCTTGCTTAAGGTAATGACTGAAAAGTGGTGTGACCAATAGCATGCAAGCATTGTAAATAATCGACCAATCATAGCATAGGAGAAGGTGAGATCAGTAGAGAATGGCCAAAGCAATGCAAATACGCATGAGGACTATAGAAAGGAATATATAGTAGATTTTGACTCAAAAGCATTTACAAATCTTTTTCCCCCACATCAGATCTTTTCAAAGAATATGTTGATTCACATTACCAGTTATAAATCAAAATTATCTGATCTTGATCGGACCACATTTATGAAGTATGTTTTTATGTTTATGTTACTTTTGTGTATTTTTTTTCTAAGTAATAGAGGAAAAATAAAATATAATATAATATAATAATAAAATACTGCAAAACCTTGTTCATGATAGAAACAAGTCAACTTCTCATTCAGGCTGATGTTGTTAACATACATACCCTTTCTGAACAAAATAACAAAAAATCTCTTACCTATTTTGACTGAGGTTATGCAATGTTTCATTATATTTTGCTTATAGGTATTCAATTCCAGCAGCTGCTATGGAAGGGTAAGTGTGGGAAGATAATTTATGGGGCCAAAAGACTTTGACTTAACCAGAATGAGGTTATGAGAAGTGCACCTTTGCTGAAGAAGAGAGAAAAGAGATGCTTTGAACAGATTTGGCTGAGGGCTAAATTCATACAAGAAAAAAGCAACCTCTCTTCAAACAGAGCTATGGTTCCAAGGGACATATTTGCTCACTGATTTTAAACATTGAAAGGGCAGAGCATTGTGTGTGTCTGTGTGTGTGTGTGTTTTAATCAAAAGCGCAGGTGTGAGTCTGTGTAAGGACATCTTTGTCATAAATATGGATGTGGCGTTGTGTCTTCTCTCTGGCAGCATGCCATCCTGCAGCTCAGTGCTGATTCGTCTGAAACCTCTACAGCATGTCCATCGCCGACACAAAACAGGAGGTGACATCACCACTCTGTCCACCAGAGCACCCATCAAAGTACCATCTGATCTAAGTCTATTAGTCCATTACCCTCACACATGGGTCTCAACCCTGCAAGGTGAAAGCTACTCACTGCAAGCAGCTCTGAAGCTATCGCTCTGCACTTTTTATCCCTTATAAAGGAGAGAATGTTATACTGTATATAGCATACTAAAAGACATAAATCACGTAACATAAATTGTGCAAAACTGTTGAAGATTCTATTTACAGTATAACTGTAAATAGAGTAACTATAAATATACATTTACATTTTGTCTTGTAATACACACAACAATGAAATATTATATATTATAAAATAAAATAGATATAAAATAGATAGATGTAGTTGACATTTCTGTGTGCGAAAGTGCAGAGCGACATCGTGGAAGGCAGACGTGAAATTGAGGAGGAGTTTATCGCTAAATGAGGAGCTTGAGCTCCTTATACAATCTGAAACTGGTTTGGTTTGGGCTGTACAGTGCGACAAAAAATCCAGTAAAACTCCAGTAGCATGTGTGCGATACAGTTTTGCATGCGTAGGGGCCTGTTTACAAACCTGTTGTCCAACAAAGATATCATTTATTGACATGCTTTTTCTCCAAATGAACTTTTAATAACATAGTCGAGTGTTTGAAATAATTTCTTTTTATGACCAGACGTGGTTTCATATTGCAGAATGATAGTAATATATACAGTGATAAAGGCTATGTCGTTTAGCATTGCATTATAAATGTACTTTCCTTATTAAAAATACCCAAGATTGCTTGAAGAACACACATAAACCATATATTTTGTGCGATCATGTTTATTGTCTTCACGTTTCATCAGTTAAAATTTCTCTATCTTCCCTGTGTGTTTTATTCAGCGATAACTGGATACCTTTGTCCATATTAGGGATTTCCTGGAGAGTCAGTATTATTATCTCTGCGATGCATATGTTGAGCTTCTGCGCAAGGGCGCCCTCCGGCTTCCAGTATGAATTAAACTACATTACGTGTGTACTCAGTAATGCTCACAACACCCTATTTTGGGATAATCTAAAGAAACAGGATTCCCTGAATTATCGTCATTGATATCGTTATTGCAAAATATACCAAAAATATTGTGATATATTTTTTAAGCCCATATCACCCATCCCTAGTTTGTGTGATAATATATTGTGTGATATAGCATATTATAGTAGGTTACATTAATATTTACTATTAAAATTGTATGATAGCAAAGTGTTTTTGTATTTTTCTATTTCACCTTTGAGCTATTAGATTTTTTGGACAAAGATACAGAGAGCGGAGACAGGAAACAATGGGGTAAAGAGTCTCTGCTTGGAAAATGTCACAAGCCGCATTCGAACCTCAGGTCATCTGCGTAAAAACACCAATACATGCTGCACCCTCCAGGCTACTTCTTGGAAATCTAAATAGCATTTTTCATGCTTTTGTTTGGTTCCACCAGGCTACTTGGGTGTAAATAGCCATGCTGTGTGGCTGGTGCTATTTACACCCAGTGCAAATAATCACTCCATATTTTCCCCATTTCCTGGCCGAGAGCTTATTTGACATAACAAAGGTGCATGTGAGCTGAGAGCGCAGCTCTGCAGCCAGACTCAGTTGGAAAGATGTGAATGTTTGTGTGTAGAAAAAAATGAGAGTGTCTGTGTGTGTGCATGTGTGTGAAGGACAAATACAGCAAGAAGAACGCTTGAAAAGAGGATGTGACAGAAAAAAGAGAAGGATTCAGACAAGAGAGGATGAGCAACGTTGGAAAGAGCAGAAGGAAAGGAGAAAGGTGAAGAAAGAAACGCTGATAGGGAGTCGAAAAAGAGCGATTGCACTGTGTTGTGTCCGCGACAGATGGTCGGCCGCCGAAGAATGAAAGAAATGGTTGGGAATGATGTGTCCCTCTCATCATTTCAAGCTGAAAGCAACTATCAAAACTCTGTTTCATCTTCTGGAGAAAGCAAGTGTTGTCCTGTTTACTCTCTTATAAACCCAGCAGAGCTGTGATCATACACTATCAAGGCATGTTTCCATTACCTTCACTGTAGACATTACTATGGTCACTGGACCAGGGTAACTGTGAGGCCGGATTGTTGTGAGGACAGCGACACTCTCATTTTCTGCTTTTGCTATCTCTCTCTCTCTCTCTCTCTCTCTCCATTTCTCAGAATGCAATGTTCTCTGGAGAATGAGCTGCAGCTTATTGTGCACCTCAATGCCGATGAGCATTCAGCCCACTCCTCCAACACATCAGAGTGTTCTTGAGATGCACAAGGAGCGTGTGTGCAAATGTGACTCTGTTGAGGGTTGAGTGTATGGCAAGCCGTTTTAACATTTAATCTGTAAGCCGTACTAGTATCTATTTTCATGGTACTAGTATCTATTTTTTAGATACTAGTATCTTTTCCATTAAGTACTAGTACTTATTCATTAGGTACTAGTGCTTATTCTACTAGTATCTAATGAATAAGTACTAGTATCTAATAAATAAGTACTAGTATGTAATCAATAAATACTAGTATCTAATGAATAAGTACTAGTAACTTTACAAAAGACACTAGTACTTAAAGAATAAACACTAGTACCTAAAGAATAAGCACTAGTAGATAAAGCATAAGCACTAGTACCTAATGAATAAGTACTAGTACTTAATGGAAAAGATACTAGTATCTAAAAAATAGGTACTAGTACCATGAAAATAGATACTAGTACGGCTTATAGATTAAATGTTACAACGGCTTTCCATATTGAGTGTGTGTGTCGGACCAAAAGAAAGAGAATTCTGAGTGTTTGCATCAAAGGAAAGAGAGATAGTCTGAGACATCGTCCAAGATTTACAAAGAGGTCAATGGGTTATGGTGAGCTAAATGAAAACTCGAACATTTCACCAAATACTTAGAACCTTGACCTATCGGCTTTCTACTGTCATCAGCTCTTCTCTACTGTTCCTGCAGCAGTCTGTTTTTCCCCTCATAACCTCTAAACATCACATGATCCTCTTCTCTCACAAACATTTGGCAGTTTTACTGTTTTGTGCACTGTTTTCTTTTGTTTAGGCTCTTCTAGCTTGAACCGCAGCCTACAGATCGCCCACAAACCGATGGTTCTATTCTGATTGGCAGGTGCTATGCTTTCAGAAGTCCAGGAAACCTTTGATGTCATTTTGATATAGTTTTCAATTGTTCTTATGTACAAGCCATTAAAACACTGAAGATAAAAAATCCAAAGTAATGGTACTAGACTTGTTGCAAAGTTGTTAGAAAGTCTGGTTATGCAAGACTAAGGCTTTCCTGACTCTAGGAATCACACAGAGGCATTCATGAGTGAACAATGGCTTATAAAAAGTTATATGGAGAGAATGAGATGACCTTATGACTCTACCCTGCTGACTGCTACTGGGAATCATACACACAGTATAAAGTGTACTCAAAGCCATGTGTTAAGCCAAGTAATACACAAATCTCTTCCTTACACAGGCACTCAAGCACGTGTACACGCACAAACACACACGCTTCAACACATGCTCATGCATGCACTGAAAAAACGGCCCTTGGGAAGGCAATGGCATTGCTAGCCACTGAGGTTGAGAGTAAATGCAAACACAATGTGAAAAATTGGGATTTGAAAATCAAGGACAATGGCACGAGGACAACACATTTGGCAGCCAGTGTCCATCAAGCTTTTTCATTGTAAGAGGCTTTGGTACTCAAATGATTTTCAAGCAACATGGGTAGATAATGATATAAAGTCAACCAGAAGAAATAAAGTCATAACTCTGTGATAGAGAGTGTCATAGTGAAATATACAGTTTTACAGAGAATAAACAATATTCAAAATGCATAATTTTGAAATATTAAGTGACATTGACCTCCTCGTATTAAAATGCATTTTTAGTGATTTAATCACAGTCAGTCGAAAATAAATATTCTATAATAATAATAATAATAATAGTAATAATGATAATAATAATGTTATAAACTTAATACAATCACAATAGACAGACAGACAGACAGACAGATAGATAGATAGATAGATAGATAGATAGATAGATAGATAGATAGATAGATAGATAGATTTCACATTGTAAAATACATTATTGCAAGATATGAAGACACGCAAGTATAAATAAAATATCAATTTAGATTTTTATTTAACTCTGAGGCTAAAAGGCTTCCTTACAATTGTTCAACTTTTTATTTATTTACTTGAAGTTGCATTTAAAATCCACTATAGCACAAAAATCTGAGCCTCGGATGACATTCTGTATGACATTCTGACTAGCTGCACCTGTTCCACATTGATCTGCACTACAGTTCATGCTACAGCTCTTTTACCCTTATTCCACCAGAATGTCAAAATGCATCAATAGTTCAGCTTTTACATCTCAATTCCGTGTTTTATTCCAAGAAACACCCGTGTGGAAAACACTGTCTGCACTGAAACTGTATTTTTCCTTCTGTTCCACCACTTTAAAGGGGTCATATGATGCTGCTAAAAATAACATTATTTTGTGTATTTGGTGTAATGAAATGTGTTTATGCGGTTTAAAGTAAAAAAAACACATTATTTTCCATATACTGTACATTATTGTTTCTCCTCTATGCCACGCCTTTTTGAAACGCGTCGATTTTTACAAAGCACGTCGGTTTGAAAAAGTAAGGTGTCCTGTGATTGGCCAGCTATCCAATGCGTTGTGATTGGCCGAATACCTCAAGCGTGAGACGGAAATGTTACGCCCCTCACATACTGTTGATGCCATGTCCCGGCCGGAGCGACAAGACAAAAACATTAAAACCCATTACAAACGAGGCATTTGTTACATCCAGTGGGGACATAATTACTGATTATAATGACTTATACTGTCTTTTACATGTTGCGTTGTATCGCATCGCGCTGCGTAAACATAAAACTCTGTCTGCATTTGTGATCAGAGAAATAACAAACAACAAGTGCTACTCTACTACCCAAAACTCGAGTTTGAATCATCAAACGGCGCGCCCGGCTGATCCGACGAATGAGCGGCAACCACATGTGATGGGATTCCGCTTCGTCCATGGTGAAAGTTGACGTATTCCCTCAGCGGCCAGCACTGATCAGCTCTAGGCATGACGAAGCGGATATCGTCCTCTTTTGAAGACCAAACAAAGTAGTTTCGCTTTCACAATGAAGCACACAGCGTCTTCACGACATGGCTGCAGCGTCAACAAAACTACAGTGAGACTAAAAGTTACGCCTTCTTTCTTTGCGTGAACATTTGGGCGGCTTTATGCAAATCTTCCCACATAGTGAGGTAGATATGTGGGGATGTGTTAGAACGAGCCGTTTTAGGTAGGTGTGGCTGACTCTGAACTTTTATAAAGAATATCTCTTTGGATTTGAGACTTTAGTCTTTGCAACTTTACAGATCTATATGCATCAAGAGCTTGTAACACTCCAAAGAGAAAGGAAAAATTTAAATCGCATCATATGACCCCTTTAAAGTTGTTAAAGGTAGGTTTGGCACATCTCCTGTAGTCGGTTCGATGCGTTCGATTGCTTTGTCTTCTTTTTTACAAACCACAAATCATTCAGGGCACTGACTCAGGTACAGTGAGCAGAGACTGTTTCCTATTGGCATTGATTGCTGCTCATTAATTGTCTAAGCCATAGGTAATTAACTACAAAAAACACCACAGCATCCCAGACAATTCTTTCCATTATGAAAAAGAACTGGGCCCAGGATCCTCTGCGCTCAGTGGTCTTTTCTCTGTTTTTCTACACATTTCTCTTACAGTCCTAGTTTTAACAATCTTTTCTGTCTTTCTCGTGAGCTATTCGATGGCGGCTTGTGATCACGAAGTGACTAAGGACAGCGCAGACAGGGCTAACTCCCAGTGGAGGATGGGAAGGGTTATATAGCTCTAGACTGACAACTAATCTGAGCCTCAGAAAAAGACTCTGAAACCTCTAGCGACACCGTAGACCATAATCATAACACACACACACACACACACACACAGACACACACACACACACACACACACACAGAACGGTCTCAAACCACTAAATGCATGTGAAGAGAGCACAAGACATGCAATGTACGAGTGATGCTGTCAGAATAACAAAAACAGGCCTCTTCTATTTGGATACTTGGATTCCAACCACTAAATTAAAAGTTTTAACACCATAAACAAACAGAAAATGTTGTCGTGCACAGATAGCAGTTCTCTGAACAGCTGAATATTTGCACAAGCCACCTTCGCGTACAACCTTGTTCAAACACTCAATATCAGCTGAACAGCAAAAAGACTAACTAGTCAGAGTTAAGTTTCTCTTAACAAAAAAATAGGCCACTCTACAGTGGGACAGAATGGTCCCTACAAAAACAAAATGGTCCCTTAACCATACTTTGAGTTAACATGACATCAAAATTGGCCCTATTAGACGTACCTGGTCAAGTAAAAAAGGCCATCAATAGAGAAAAATGCTCTAGCAGCCAAACCAGAGGTTCTTTCTTCTGCAGAACACAAAACATCTTCCTTTGTGTTCCACAGAAAAAAATGAAGCCCTACAGTTTTGGAACTACACAAGTAAATGATGACAGAATTTTCATTTGTGGGTGAATTATCACCTCAATTTAATTTCAGACATGTATATTTTATATTTTAAACCTCTTTTAAAGGACATAACTGAATGATATTTGGTAAGACTGGATATTAGAAGCTTAATGCTTCTATTACCTTCAGAAAAGGCCATGGATGGCCTTCCAGGCACTATAAAAGTCCTACATGGTATAATAGAAGATAAAGGTCCACATTGTTTAATCTCTATTCCACATTACCCCTCACAACCACCATATCATCTCCCTAAAGCTCCTCTAATCTACCGCCGGGGCTGATCAGGGACAAATCTTTACCCCACAACATATCTTAACCTATCAAGTGCACATGAAAGATGTTCTTAATGATTATGTAAGAAATAATCAGTTTTTTTGAGTGTGGGATGGATCTGACTGGTTTTAGACTGTGAGTCATGGATTGATGATTCAAGTGGATTCCTACACTGCTGGTATGTGCTGTTGATTGCATTATTATCTAAGGCTATTTTTATCATTTTATTTGGATGTAGAGAAGAAAGAAGAATGAAACACTGGCGGTATGATGTAATAAGACGATATATCCGGCGTAGGTTGTAATATTATGGTGAATTTTGTATAATAAGTAATTGTATTGTATAATATGTAATATGAATAACGTAAAAATACATAAATTATATAATTTCAATTATAAATATAACCGACTTTTCATAGTTTTAAAGGAATCATTCTCCAGATAATATTTTTGTATCTGTTTGATACAATGACAATATGAAAGCCAATGATTTAGTTAAGGAAAAATGTTTGCTTTATAATATGAAAATACATAGATGCCTTTATATTTTAGGGTATAATTTTTGTGAAACTTTGAAAGCCACTGATCTAGGTTATAATGATTGTAATTGTGACCAGCTGTTATATAATGTAAGGAATTAAAGGCTTGACTTGGGCCTCATTCATAAAACACAAGCAGAACAAATTTGTATGTAAATCATCTGTGAAAGCATTCTTTTGTGAATTGGCAGATTAAATTGAATGAGACAATTTACGTAAGAATGGTTTTTAGATTTGCACACCAATTCCATTCTGCTCATGCAGCATGAATGAAGTGAACTGGTCTCTTCATTCTTCAAACCTGCAGATATGTTTAGTATTGCTCTGGTGCCCTGAGCCAGTTCTTACACATGAACACAACAAAGAGAGTCCGGACTGTGTAGAAACATGCCACTTAGCCCTTTCTCGCTCTTTCTACTTCAGGGACAATCCTCTCAACATCCACCATGCTCCATCTTGAACCCGGACAGATGCTATGTTTAATGCCTTAATTCTGCTCACTGTCAGCAATCCAATCGCTCTGATACTTCAACACCAATTCCAATTTAAAAAGAGCCTGTGATCCAATTTAGCGACTGGCATCTTCCCAGTGCCCATGCTTGGAGAGCCGTTTGTACAAGCTAGGCTTCCACTAAGGGCTCCTGGACACACGAGTGCTAGTATTAATTATAATTAAGTAGCAATTAGGATGAAAAAGAGACTATGCTGCTCCGATTTACGTTTACAGCAGAAGAGTACGACTGGAGAACAAAAACACAGATATCTATATATAATATAAAATAATAAATACACAAGTCTCTGGAGTTTCTGATGTTTTCTCTTCATTACTTCCTCCCCCGAGCTCCCTAAAGATGTCCATGTCAGCCAAGCCAGCGTGCAGCCAATCGAGAATAGAAAGAAAAACACTTAAGGCAAAAATTACACATCTGTGTCAACTGCGAGACGAAGCAGAGGGTATTTCTTGGAAGGCGAAGCAGGAATCATTATCGTAGTACAATTTAAGCATTTAAGAACATAAAACTTCTGGGGTTTTCGCCCAACCTAAATCGGCTTTCTAGTGTCAAACTGCATAAGTTTCCCTGAAAAAAACAAGAGACAACGTGATTTTAATGGGAAAAATCTGAATTATTGATGAGAAAATGGGTGTCCCACTGTTAACAAGATGGAATCTCCACCATGACAAACAGCAGAACAACAACACAATCAGAGCAGACAGCAAAACAAAGCCCGGACACATTTATGTGGATTTACACGCACAGCCTCGTGCGTTATGTTAAACTGACATGGAATGAGACTACAGTAGCTTCGGTGATGGGTCGTAATCAAGAATGGAAAAACTGTCAGCATTGCTCATTCTGACGCCGTCAGGCAGAATTTCAGCCAGTATAATCGTCCGTATCTGTCCCGGCGGTTTGGGCAGCTCTGAGAGCAGCTCACATTATTGCTAAAATGAAGAGCAGATCGTTCCCTCACGATATTCTGATGAAACTCGCAGCTAGAGCAGATTTACATGCTTGTCTGAAGGAGCGAGATGGAAGGGGGAGAGTGAGACCTTTTTTCCTTTTAGAAATAATTTACCTCAACAGCAACACTAAACAGACCTCAGAGCAGATTGCCACATATATTTGGCTATTGTGCAGCAGCTACGGCTTATACTTGGTCGACAGCGTGCAGATTTATGACAAAACATGCTATAATGAATAATTTTGCGGCATAAGGAAGCAGATGTTGTTTTTGCCTTTTGCTTTTATCAATAATGAAACGTCAAGGACTATATGACAGGACCTCAGGGCAGCGCTGGAGACATTGTGGTCACGGGGAATGTGTCTTTTTCCACATCATAAAGAATGTCACCCTCTACTCTCAGCGGTGACAAATGGCAACCCGATTCTGTGCAGCCAATAGCCGTTCACCCTCATTCCCTTTCACCGCTCGTCCTGTTAGAATGCTAAAGCATCAGAACCCACTTTGTAGAATAAAAAGAGCGTCTAAACAAATAGGAGAGAGGAAAATTCAAGGAATTTGCACTGGAAAGAGAAAGGATGAGAGCGTGAAGGAAGAAGGGAGGGAGGGGAGAGAGAGAGACTGCTGTGGTTGCCATGGAAATGCTAATTCAATTCCAAGGCTAGAGGTTGGGAAAAAAGACAACTCCTTATCACTTTGACTTCTCTGTTTCTTACAGGCATGAAAAACAAATGGCTTGCTTGCTTGATGCCCTTGTGCTGATGGCGCTCACGTTTAAACGTTCCTGACTCTGACGGTCCCTCCCTTTACTTGTGCTCGTTAATTTAAACATCCGTTGTGATATTTGCTCATGGAAGAACATAACAATTGGAGTTCTCGCTGCACAGACAGGAGTAATTTTGAGGTGCCCTCAATGGTTCATTAAACAGAATGATAAAAAGTTTTAAGAAAAGAAAATAACATGCAGTATTCAAATGACTGAATAATTCTTAACATGCAGGGTGCAAATTACTAAATGACCTTCGGGGGGTCATTTTGTTCACTGTTATTCATTTAAAAAGATATGCTTTAATAAACAGTAAATTTTAGCAGACAGCTTGGAATCTTTTTTTTTTAGTTCAACAGCACTCAGTTCAGTTATGCAACACATGTATTCTTGGAGAGCTTATGACTTCCTTTAAATTATGAAACATGTGAAATTAAATATCTTGTCCAAGTTTCCTCTCTCTATTTGTGACAAAAAGCCCCACAGAAAGTATTTTAATTTAATTTATATTAACATGATCCTTTAGAAATCATTCTGATATGCTAATTTAATGCGCATTCAATTATTAATTTAATGTGCAACTTTAATAAAGAAAGTTGACAACATTTCTTTTTTTTTGG
>NW_015506420.1:6161-20627 GCF_001515645.1 Sinocyclocheilus grahami | reverse complement strand
CCGGAGGGGCCGGGAAAGCCATGATTTGATGAATAGAAAAAAATGTCATTTATTTGAAATTGATTCTAGTTTTAATGTTTTGGCTAAGAAAATTACATGGCTGAATACTTAATGTTATGCATCTGTAAGTAATAGTGTAGCTGAAATAGCCAAATCTGTTAATTAAAAAATGTCCACATACTTTTGGCCCATGTAGTGTATATTTCAGGCCTTAATGTGATGGTCAATAATACCTCAGGCATAACCATGACAACTTCAGAAAGATACATGTAAAACTCAAATCCTTCATCATAATTCTGCTATTTTCTCTCTCATCATTGTACTGTTATTCATTCCCTACATTTTCTCTGACGGATATTCGCATCAAGCCAGTATAAAACGAGGAATGAGTCTCTCCTGTCTTTTCATCTGGAACAAAAAACCATCTGTTCTCAGTGGAGGCAAATATTAAGACAAGGAAAATGAGAAATAATAGACATCAGAGGCAGAGACGAGAGAAAGACAGGAGTAAATGGGATGTAATGAGTGAAGCAGAAAGAGAGTTGCTGAGAGACCTGTGGAGAAAAAGAGAGGCAGAGAAAGAAAGAGTTTCATGGTGACACTGCTTTCTATTTTTCTGTTCTCTTGCTTAGGTTTTTTGTTGCCTTTGAAGTGACTAGACTGTTGATTGGACCCTGTTATAACGTAATGTAGCACAACATAAAAGATAATATCACATACATAAACAATTAATCATGTGATTAATCCATAGATGCTTGTGGTGGTACTGCTTTTATACAAAAAGGTGTATTCAAAAGACAAGTTAATATTGAAAAACATACCATTTAGACACATATTGGCAGTAACTTTGTAGCTCCTCCAACAATTCCAAATGAATCAGTATGGTGAATGATTCAAAGACTCATTATCGCTCATAAAGACATTTGTTCTGTTCATTAATAAACAAGAGTTTTTAGTAACACTTTAGTATAGGGACCAATTCTCACTATTAACTAGTTGCTTATTAGCATGCCTGTTATTGACACATTGGCTGTTTATTAGTACTTATAAAGCATTTATTTTGCATGACCATATTCTACATCCCTAATCCTACTAAACAGCTACACTTAACTACCTACCAACTATTAATAAGCAGCAAATTAGGAGTTTATTGAGGCAAAAGTTTTAGTTAATGGTTTGTTAATAGTGAGAATTGGACCTTAAATTAAAGCGTTTTTTAACCAGTTGGCTGAATGAATGATTCAATGACTCACTCATAAGGTCAACCACTAGAAGTGCATCAGTGCTCTGAACAAACTATTTAAGATTCAGTAATTAATTTTTTTTTCATTAAATGAAACAGTGCTTTAACTATCCATTTATATGAATGATTTCATTAGAGTCGCTGAATTCAGAATTGCATACTAACATAATGCTCTTTCAATTTATTCCATATTAAAATATGGTAAAAATAATAAGAGTTGTATGCTAGTATTCGGTTCTGAATTAACTTGTTTAATTCATTAATTAAATCAGTGTTTTGAATAAATAATTTAATAACGTAGTCATAAAGACAAATACTGAAATCGGAATTACGTACTAGCATATATTCTTTCCATTTCTGACATATAAAGATACAGTAAAAAATAAAAAATAAAATAAAAGTAGTATGCAAATTCAGCAAATCACTTGTTTCATTTAAGAAATAAATCATTGTTTTGAATGAAAATGATGAATAGGATGTAATAATATTAATCCCTAATACACTAACACAGACAAGTGAAATGAAACAAATAGTGAAGTGACTCAGTGATGCTGGAGTCTATATCAGTGTTCTTGGAACTCTGCTCGACCAATTAGATTAGATGAGAACATAATGATCAACTGATGAATGAGCAGGAAGGACCATTTCCCCGTCTAATCATTCATCTCAAGATCAGACTGATCCCACCTTCCACTGGCCATTTCTAACAGCAAAGCAGAACATAAATTGGCCTAGCAAAATTACTTCTCCCAGCCGAACACATGCTGCCATCAACAGATGCCCTCCAGGCTGTTTAGCGAGGTGTGCTGCAATTCACTATTACAATGAAACATTGACCTTGATCCTTTTATTCAACTGGATGAAAATCAAAGTCCTCTCCCAACGGTTGAAGAACAGAAGAGAGCCAGGCTGGTGTGGGCGAAAGTATCAGATTAGGCAGGAGCTTCAGAAAGGGTGCTTGCTTTCTATTAGCCTTTGCTGTGTATTTGTATTCATTTTATTTTAAACCCGTACTCTCATTCTAAAGTACTAATGAAAGCAAATGAGTGATGATGATTGTAAATATCTAGGGAAAGTCATGTGACGTGTTACAGGTGGAACGCTAACACATGCGGCCCCCAAGTTGCACCGGGGCGGGTTTTAATCCAAGACTAATTACGGTCCTAAAAGGTTTCAGATCGATAGTGGGTACGTGAGGGAAGCAAGGGCTTGGGAATGTTTCTTGTTGTGGGAAAGAGCTAATTTGTCAAATTAAATCACACAGCTCCCTCAACCTGCTAAACCGGCTCTACTGCCAAAATCCTCCTCTGCTGGTTTAGCAGCTCTCTTTTCCAGATCATGTCCAATTTGTGTGATCCATGTAAAGTTCCCGCAAACTACATTTGACACTTGCTTTTCAAGCCAGAAGTCGGAGGAAAAAGGGCAAAGGAGAGCATTACGCAAGCAGGTTTTATTTATATACACACACTATATGCTGATTTCGAATGTGCGCATATGCAAGCGTCGATATCTCGTGCCGCAGCTGTGCGCCGTCACCTCGGCTAACCTGTGGCAGAGCGATTTACAAATGGCGCTTTCTCCGCCCGCCAGAGGGAAATATTTATTTTTTTCTCATTTCTATCTGCAAGATGATCGATCAAAGCTGCTTGTTTGAAGATAAGGCTAGTGATGGCAAATCCGCTTGAGTAATTGTGCAGTTAAAGATTGCCACAGCGCAACCTCTCCATCACTCTCCACAATCAAGCGGATAAATCCTTCCGCCCCCCTCCTCATCTGCTGGCATCTGACTGCGCACCTATCCTTCATTTCGGCTGAGGGGGATGTGGTGTGGAAAACTCCGGAACCAAACGCCGACTGCACAGGGAGGGAGAGGTCACCTACTGCACAATTTCATATGCTTCTGCTCTGTGTTTATCAAAGGACATCATGACTTTGCCACACTTCCTAACAACGAAAATGTCATCCAGAGTGAATAAAACAGGAGAAAGAAAAGAACTATGCAAGGGTTCTTTCCCCTCCATTCATAAGTGACCCTTTCTTGGCCCTGTCATTTTTTTTTGTCAGTTTGTAGCAGATGTGTGATTCTTTTTTCCTCTCAATTACTTTTTTTCCCCTGTCAGGTACTTGCAGTGCTGCAGTGTTAAAGCAGCACATCATGGTGAGACCCTCTTAGTAATGGCCTTCAACAGGTCTCTGTAAATACAAAAGCAAAAACTGTAATTACAGCACAAATAACCACTGGGCATAATGAGAGTCTAATTTTGCATCCTGAGTAAATGTGAAAAACACTAACCATGCATAAAATCCAGCACAAGGCCATTCTGTTTCATATTATGGGTCTCTCTCGTCAAACTCAGTAAATTTTACTGCATTAAAGCTACACAAATACCATGTTTATTTTTATTTTATTATTATTATTTTTTTTTGTGGGACTATTATGTGAGACTACTCATTTATCCATTTTTAAAACACAATTAACTTGAAAAGTATGCTTGTGCAATCAGTTCCTGCTACAAACGGGGTTCAAATCAACATCTGCCAACATGAGAGGTGAGCATGCTAATAAAAATGCTAATATATAATCGTAAAAGTCAAAATTACGAGGTATGACAAAGTCAAAATTACATAAACATAATGCTGACAAATGTAACGCAAGCCAAAATTATGAGATACAAAGTTATAATTAAGAGATAAAAAGATGTGTTACATCTTAATTTCATTGTTTTGTCAACTTTTTCCTCGGAATTATGATATTTATCTCAAGGGCACGCTACAAGACTAGGTCTCTCAGCCTTTGTAGCTATGATCATGAAATACATGACAATCCAACAACATGGAAGAAGAGCTTGAATTCATTTTTACACTGATAAACATAAAAAAGAAACAAAAAAGATGAGTGCTTACGCCACATATATATATTTTTACATCTTGACTTTAAAAAACAACGTGCTGTACAGCAATAACTGTAACAGATGGAATGGAATATGCCTATAATTAGGTTTGTCCTTGAGTCTTGACAAAACTTTTAAGAAAATCAGCATTCAGAGCATAAAATGTTAGATTTAGATGGCAGGTGCACAGGAATTTGCTTTATTCTCAGAGGAATGATGGACAGAGCGTGTCAGAGGCTAATGAGATCTGATGATGTACACTCGTTCTAAGTTTATCCTCATTATTGAAAATGAGAGCTTTATATATAGTTGCCTCTAGCCGTTTAAGAAAATGCTGTAATTAAGGCGTTTGACAGCTGTTCTATCATACTGCATTATTACACCGCCATTGTATACTGACAGAGGGGTACAACTAGGAATGCAGAGCAAGAAAATCTTATTTTGCTTTCTCATACTGTACATACAACACGTCTCAATCACTAAGTGTGCACACAAAATCAAGCACAAAATCTGAGTGGAACATTTCACACAGAAATCATTATTCATCAATAAATCTGCAGATTCGTTCCTCATGACCTTGAAATTATTTAAGCCAGATTGCATAATTATTTGTATTTTTGTCACAAATTGCATCGTAGTACTCTTGTGAACGTGCGTCGAAGACTGACACGAAGAAATTGTTATTGTAGTTATTTTTGTTTTCTTTGCACACAATGGGCCACAATGCACACAACCTTCCTGAAAACTCTCCTCCGAATTCACAAACGCTTCGTAAACTTCCGATTTGATAGTTAAACATGTGTATGTTAACGCATTCCAATCATTCTAAATAGGGTAATTAGCATAATCCCCACCTATGAATTACAGCTACGCAAATTGCACGTCCAGGAACGGAGTGGAATATTCTGGTCTACTTTCTCAGGTTTGGCTCCAGTATATTGCATAAATGCAAAAATGACTAACAAAAATTTTTTCTATAAAGTGTGTACACCAAAGAGTTTTTAGCCAGCTGAAAAATGTCAGGAGCTCTTCTGAAAACGGCCAGCTGGTGACGCTTGAGAGCCTTTTGGTTGCACAGCGTTTTTCCAGCTGAGTTTCTATGATTTGGAATATCCACGGCAGTAACGTATTACTAATATCTCATTTTGAAGAATATTACTGAATATAAAAATGCAGTAACCAGCAATATTGTTGTACAAGTAGGATGATTGGTCGGTGTAGTAGGCTATTTGTCCTGCCCCTCCTCCATTGATTGGACGGCTGGGTAAAAAGTGACAGTGACAAGAGCTGCGTTATCAATGCTCAGCTACCAAAAAAAAACAAAAAACAGAGCAAACGAACTTGTAAAATATTATGATGGCAGTGCATCAAAATTCATTGTCATCAGTTTGCCAAAAAGAACACAGAACGTTTTACGTACCATTTACACGTGGTAAGGAGCAAGTGTATATTTCTTTCGTACCAACTAACATTTTGAAAATACGAATACTTTCATGAATCCGAAAATTTACTTCAGAACAGCTTTACGAACGATTTACACAAAAATTTGTTCTGCTCGTTTTTCATGAATGAGGCCCAATAAGTATTGTTGTATGTTCATGAAATTATGTTGAATGACTGATGACACATGGACTATTTTAACAATGTCCTTACTACCTTTTTGGGCCTTGAATGTAGTAGTTGCATTGCTGTTCATGCGGGGTCAAAAATCTTTCGGATTTCATCAAAAACATCTTAAATTGTGGTCAGAAGATGAACAAAGGTCTTACAGGTTTGGAACGACATGAGGGTGGGTGAGTAATTAATGACATAATTTTCATTTTTGGGTGAACTGTCCCTTTAATATTTTGAGAAGGGTATAAGGCCCAATAAGTATTGTTGTATGTTCATGAAATTATGTTGAATGACTGATGACACATGGACTATTTTAACAATGTCCTTACTACCTTTTTGGGCCTTGAATGTAGTAGTTGCATTGCTGTTCATGCGGGGTCAAAAATCTTTCGGATTTCATCAAAAACATCTTAAATTGTGGTCAGAAGATGAACAAAGGTCTTACAGGTTTGGAACGACATGAGGGTGGGTGAGTAATTAATGACATAATTTTCATTTTTGGGTGAACTGTCCCTTTAATATTTTGAGAAGGGTATATAAAAAAACCTGGTCTAGGCCTGCATATGTTAGATGTGCAAGTGTTAGGTGGTTTTGAGAATGGCATACTTGACTTGGCCTTGCTCAAATATCTCGGTCAAGAACACGAGGACACGTTTGCACAGAATGACAAATGACTACATGAGCAGTTGAGCGGAAAGTCCTTGCGTGCATATAGTTTGGGCGTGTAATACTAACTACCTGCGGGCATGTGCGCCCTCGTTTAGAATAATATGGATTTATCAACATTAGAATGAGGGTGAAAACTTTGTGGGAGATCCTTTTCTGTACACAACTTGTACACAATTATTAATGAATGAGACCAAATCCATGATGCTTTTAGTATCTCGGCAATATGTAAGTCCTGTCAAGTGGTTTGTGCAGGGTTTTGAAATAGCACTATCCCCTCATCTCTCATTCCGCATTGGTGCAGGGAGGTGAATTAGACTTCAAACCCATCCTGGAGAGCCTTTCCAGCAGTCAGAGCCTGACACATCCATGTCCCCTCTCTCAAAATACCTTTGTTTGACTTCAATGTCACACTCAGATCAGATCTGCAGACCTTGACTTTAGCTCCTCTCCTCTTCTTTATATAGAGATTTTTTTCCAGCCAGAGCAAACTTTGCCTTTCTCCTGTCAGACAAAAACAGGGTGCAATACTTCACTACTGTTTTAAAAAAAAAGTAACTCACCAGGGTCTTCATCACTGCCTTGGTAGATACGGCCTACAGGAATTTGTCTTTTTTCCATGAAGAGGACACATGGCGAGGCTTTGCAAATGCTCAACATGCCTCTGAAATACCACCTTTCACATTTTCTAAGTTTCCAAGATGTTCTCTTTGCTTAACAGCAAGCTGTGCAGTCCTTCAAAAGGGCAGTTGAGAGATTTTCAACACATACATAGAGCAAATAGCCATGATTCACTGCATAAAACTAGTCATCACAAAAATGAGGACCTTCAGACTGTTTAACAAGACACTGGATTAACTAGATTATCCAACTTTTATATTTTTAGGGTAAGTTTAACTCGCACACAGGAATGCAAGATTTTCATAAAAGTAAAAACTTGCCATTTCGGTATTTTCTCACAAAACCTTATACCCTCTCAGACATTTGGACTATAGCTATGCCACGAGTTGCATAGGATTATTTGACAACATATTTGCCTCCGCTTCAAAAAAAGGTCACTTTACATGTCATTCAGACGGCTCTTCCTGGGCGGTTCCTAACTATCTGCAGCATGAATTAGTAAACGGTCCAGCTACTTTGATGCCCCACAGGGAGTGTTTTTTTACTTCAAGTAGCTTGAGCTTCTATTGTCGATCGATTAAAGCACAGCTGCACATGGTAATACCTGGCTGGCCTTCAATAACCGCAAGCTAGGTGTATACACAAAAAGTAAAGAAATGGATCCTCCCATGTTGGGCCTGTTCACTTTAAATGTATTTAACAGTTCCAACAAGACAAGAGTCGATTCTCTACTCAATATAATCTCCATCCATACCCGTTTAAACTGAATTTGAAGCTGTTTTAAGGCAGTTCTTCCTTTCAACAGCACACAAAACGTCCTCTTGTGGCTGAAAATGGCTGGCAGGGGGCAGTACACAGATGGGTCTAATGCCATTAGAAAGATGTCAAAAGTTGGCAGAAACGGCTATGGAATATGATGCGGCAAAACGGACGGTGGAATGAATCCACTAAACTCTTCATATCCGTCCATCTCCATTCCTCAGTGATTTATATTCATCCCTCAGATCATCTGCAACCACTGCCACGCTCAACGCGCCCACAGAAGGAATAATGTGATATTTTTAATGGACTTCCAAGACGAATGCGAGAGTGATGGTACGGATACAACAGAAGCATTGCTGTTTTTTGCATGAATGTTTTATGGTTATTTAAACAAGTCAATTTCATGCAAATGTGACCACTGCTTGCCATGGCAGAATTTACAAACAGCAGGCGGAGGAAGGGCCATGCAAATACAGTGGAGCACTTTAGCGCTGCTTGATTATTACAGTTGCAAATTACTCTACGAGTACGAGCTGCTCTGCACTTGCATGCGACACGTTAACCCGCAATCTGGCGGCACTACAGAGTGTTTCTTTTTCGAAGAGCAACATTTTACACTTGTCAATCAATTCTGCTCTCTCTCAAAAATACTCCTCTCTTAACAAAATGGCTGTTTTTCTTAGCTGTCCTCAAAGCAATCTGGAGTATGCTTTGTCCCTGCAAACACAATTTTTCTCTCTCCTTTTCTTTCTTGCCATCTTTCTCTTGTGTGTGTTTTGAAATGTTGTGATGCGAAGGTGGTCAGAGCAGGAGCCAAAGACAGAGTCATTAAACGATTATCATTTTCACATAAACAAGATTAATGGCATAATTAACCATTTAATGGGCCTCTCGACCATTTGGTAGAGCACATTTTGTATCGTGATATCTTTTTGAGAGCTTTTTTTTTTGCACTCGTTGCAACCTCATTGAAACACGTCTACCACTTGGGTGCTGTATGTTAAGCACAAATAGTAAACAAACAAATAATTACTAATTACTGCATTCCTGTGCTTCAGCCACAAGTATATTCTGATGCAATATAGTTTCAGAGGCTTGCTAAACAGATTGAAACAAAAAAGTGGTTGATCATTGGGTATTGCATTTTATATAAATATAATCAAATATATACTACTAATTGCTAGAAAAGTGCTATTTTGCCTCAAATTCAGAAGCATGGTTTGCAAATGTATTTATACAACATTTGTGAAAATAGTCAAAGCTAAATGGTATAACACAGTAGGATTTTTTTTTAAAGAGATAAAAAGTAGGGATGATGATAATATACTGCCACTGTGTGTACATAATATGTAATCCATAAAAATGTAACTAATCTGATTATGAACATTTTAAAATGTAATACACTCTAATTACAAGTACTTAATTGTTTGGTAACACTTTATTTTAAGGTGTCCTTGTTACACATGTTACATGTACGTACTATTATAATAATTATGCATAATAACATGCAACTAAACCTAAATCAAACCCTCATCCTAACCCTAATTATATAGTAAGTACTTGTAGTTTATGAATATTAATGTTATCATTAATGGGAATCTAATCTAGCCCCAAAGGAACTTCAAAGAAATATTATGTATTTATTTGTTTGTTTATTTTGGTTGTGCTCATTCAAGAGTTAAGAGTATATGACTATAAAAGAGAGAACTTTTCACATTGGTCTCAAATGACTTTGAAGTAGCGGTTAGTCTGGAAATCAACATTCACCAACATCCCTTTCCCATTGCTGTCACTAGCCTTCACAGCGAAGCCTTTAAACCCCAACTACATTTATTTTGCCCTTATCTTTGTTTTTTATTATTCTACAAAAATCAAATGGAGGATTTCAGTGTGTCATAATCAACCAAGCACTTTCTATGGGCTATTTTATGAGCTGATGTGGAGCGAGACGGTGCAGTAGAAAGATGCTGAGATAGGTGGCATTTTTATGGGGCCAGAGGTGAAAGATTACAGGTCTAAGGCCTCTGCAATCCGATTTCCTGAACCATTAAATAGCAGTGTACCAGTCGGGACCCTGAGACAGAAGAACAGGAAGATGAGAACAAGGAGAGATATAAAGATATAGAGGGATGAAATAAATAAAGGATGGAGGTGCTAGAGGTGATGAAATACACTGACAACAGCACGACAATATAAATTTGCATGAACGATGTGAAAACTATTGCCCATTTGATCCCTCTGACTCAGGTCATTTGTTCATGTCAGCTTTTTCATTATAGATTTTAAAGACATATGGTCTTTCAGACATATGGTCAGAGGCGGACAAAGTACTCAACTCTATTACTTGAATGAAAGTATAGATACAACTGGTCAAATATTACTCCATTACAAGTAAAAGTTGTAAAGACAGATTTTTACTTAAGTCAAAGTACAGAAGTACTTGCTTTTAAAAGTACTTAAGTACCAAAAGTAAATTTTTTATGCCAATGCACTGTTTTATGGTTGTAAGTAATACTTGCAATACTTCTGAAGCAACTTAGAATACATTACACCTACTAGCTTGTAGTATCTTTGGAACAAAGAGCTTTTAGAATGTTAAAAACCTATGGGGGGGGGGGGGAATTAACACCCCTTCCCACCCCTACAAAAGCAGGATGGTAGTGATCTCACACAGCTCTGGACACATCTATGTGTAGCCATTCATCCACATTTGAACAGAGTGGACAGTAAAATCCTGTAAATACAGACTGTTAAGGAAGAAAATTAAAAATCAAACCTGCTTTAAAACCCAGCAACACAACTGTAGCTGTACAACTTTACAACAGCAACAAAAAAGCAAAACAGCAAGACTTTTGACATCAAAACAAAAATTTAAAAAATGCTGTCTAATCACCGTCGCGGTACTTTGATGTCACACACAGAACGGAAAGTCACGTTTTAGAGAAGAAAAAAAATCACCCACTGACTTTCAAAGCTGCTACATAGTAACGCAGTGGTTCCCAATCCTGGTCCTGGAGAACCCCCAACACTGCACGTTTTTGGTGTCTCTCTTATCTGACGCTCACATTTGAGGTCTTGGGAGTCTTCACTAATGAGCAGATGAGTTGAATCAGGTGTGTTTGAATAGGGAGACATCTAAAATGTGCAGTGTTTGGGGTTCTCCAGAACCAGGATTGGGAACCACTGTGTAACGACTTTCTACTTCGAGGACCTTGATAGAAATGTAGTGGAGTGAAAAGTACAATATTTGTCTTTCAAATGTAGTGAAGTTGAAGTCATATGTTCCCAGAAAAAATAATACTCAAGTAAAGTACAGATGCTCAAAAAGTGTACTTAAGTACAATACTCAAGTAAATGTACTTAGTTACTGTCCGCCTCTGCATATGGTTAAATATTATATTACAAGATCAAGGAAAACAAACTAACAAACAAAAAACTATTGGAGCTACTTCACTGGCAAGAAAATTATAACAATTTGTTACAAGTCAACAGTACTGACGTAAGTGGAATTCCCACCCTACAATTAGTATTGTTTCTCCTTCTAGCAACTTCTAATGATTCAATTCTGAGCTAAGACGCTACATTCTCCATCATTTATCTTGATTGGATGCAGGAACAGAGAGAAAGACCTGTGAAATCAAAGTTAAAGGGGATTTTTTCCCCCTATAAAATATCACTCAGGAAACCTCCCTGGCATATTTCATAGATATAGGTGTCTCTGCGATAACCCTAGGCTGTTTAAACAGCAAAAAAAAAAAACAATCTGTGGCTAAGTCTGGCAGAAGTCAGCAAAATATTGCTTACAGCACATTTAATATCCCAAATATCACTGCACACTTGTTTAGATCTCAAGAAAATGAAAAATTGTCATATTACTTGATAAGTTTTTTCAATCCCTTGAGGGAATCCACGTTATATCACTGGTGCTGAAGATACATTAGCTTTGCTGATTCTTAACATGGAAGCATCACAATCTAAATCTTAAAGGGACAGCTCATCCCAAAATGAAAATGTGGTCAATGGTTTACTCGTAACTTTAATATACAGTGAAATTACTTGATAAGTTTTTTCAATCCCTTGAGGGAATCCACGTTATATCACTGGTGCTGAAGATACATTAGCTTTGCTGATTCTTAACATGGAAGCATCACAATCTAAATCTTAAAGGGACAGCTCATCCCAAAATGAAAATGTGGTCAATGGTTTACTCGTAACTTTAATATACAGTGAAAGTCTAAACAGTGGCTGGGCACCATCGAGTTCATAAAAAATAAGTCGTAAAAAGTCAATAAACAATAATTCTGTTTTCCGCAAAAGAAAGTCACACAGGTTTGGTATGACATGAAGGTGAACAGTAATAAAGGTAAAGGAGAAAGTGACTTGTTCCTTTAATTTGCTAGTGTCACTTTATTCCTTTATTGGCTAGTACAAAATTTTGATTGAGAATAGATAGCAATCATATTCCTGAATTGAATATTCATAATAGATGCTTTCTTGCCTTGTGCGCCTCGGTTCTATGAGCCAGAAATAAAATGCTCCTTAATTGCATCAAACGCTTGCATACAACATCACTAACAGAGAGAAAGTGAGTTTATAAATGCTTGATAGACCGTAATGAACTATATCATGTGAATGCAAATGTTCTTTGTTTACATTTAACATCTAGTGTTGATAGTCACAGGTTTTGTATGTTAGTATAAAACTATGGATTGCTAATGTGGAGTATTAACATTAATATAGTGGTCAAGGATGAAATGCAAACAATTATTTTCTTACTGTACAAATATAATCATTCTATATTCAAGGTATATTGAAAAGCAAAAAGAAAAGAAAAATAAACGAAGTGAGTTTATGCTTATAACAAGAAAAAAATCAGAAAAATGGGAAAAGAAAAATAAACTTATTTCAAAGGGAAAACATTTTTATTTTGTCTTGTTTTAAGCAAAAACATTTCATTTTGATCAGTTTTTCATAAACAATAATTGCATCATTTTGATCTTAAGTAAAGGTTGATTTAGGATTTTTAAAATATTTTTAATGGAAAACAATACCAAAATATGGAGTGAAAAACGATTATTATTATTACTACTACTACTACATGTGTGTAATTTCTGCACCTCTAGTAGCACCAAATGGAACTGCAAAAAATATTTATTATTTTCAAAGATATGTCCAATTCCTTTTGTTAAAATATGACAGAATATGAATGTTGGGTAAACTGTTATAAATAAATAAATAAATAAATAAATAAACACTTCACCTTCAAGGAACAAAAGTTGCAGAAAGTTGTCTCTTCAAATCTTAGTATGCTCTTACCATTGTGACCCCCAGTAAAGCACTTTATTCCAGGTTGCTCAAGGGGAATTGTCATTTTAGAAAAATGCACCTTAAAATGCTTCAGCTACAAGATAAACGACAAACCCCTCAGACGCATGTGAAAACATCCAGCTCAGCCTAAGTGGACTTCTCTGAAGAAAACATGTGTACATTTTAAACAGCTCTCTGGAATCAATCCGCATTCCCATGTGACACGTCTAGGGATGTAATTGATAATTCATCTGTTGTTGAATGCCGACCAGTGTCACTGTAAAGTGTTTGTAGGGCTCTTGAAACATTCTTAATGGAATCCAGCCCTATAAATCTCTCCGTTTCAGGCCGCATCACTCAGAGACGCTGACAGCACAACTCTTGCAGGCCTCCCACAGTGGGGTTTGAGACATCGTCTCTGAGATTTATTCCCATATTGTGCTCGATCAGTCAAGCCCAATCAAGTAGGTTCTATTTGTACTCAGGCACGTCAGAGCCGCTCATTGTGCTTTATGGAAATTGCAGGTGCTAAAGTGCGTGCTGATTATTACCTAAAACAATAAGTTTTATGGCTGGTTTGGGAACTGGCGAGACACATTCACATTTTTCTTGTCTCCTACACACTGTCAATACAGAAAGAAAAGACTGTTTCATTCGCAAACAAAGACCATCATTTGGAGACTCGCACCTTCAGCGACCATTGTACTGTATGTGAACAGTGATTTCTTCTTTATTGGATCATCTGTTGGCAAATACTGATCACCTGCCTCTGGGTAATTACATGGTACCTCTCTCAATTGTCTGTGAACAGTAGTTTCCATAAATTAGTCCCGTGACTTCATGATTTTATTTGATTACATATTCTGTCTCAGTGCCTGGCGGTCCATGAATTTGGAAGTCTAATTAAAATGATTTAGCATAAATATAATCACATATCATATCACAATCGCAAAGTTTAAACATGGTATTAACATCAGCCTTAGGTAAGCTGAGCATGTTGTCAGCGCTAAATCCACATGTGGCCTAAATAGTCCTAAACATGAAACTGTATGACCACATGCCGCCCACTCACTTTTAAACTTCCTTTTAAACTTCTATTAGTTCTATTAAAATTCTTCAAAAAGTGTCTTTGTACCAACTAGGAGGAATTGTGAAGTGCTAGTTATAAAAATCAAAAGTACTTGAAACTCTACAAATAGGACTACATTGATGAAAAATAGCAAATGGTCAACTGGGCATTTAGAGTATCATTAACCTTGAGAAAGAGTCAAAGAGTTTCAAGGCGTTTTTTTTTTTACTTTTTAAATTTAGCACAGCAACAGGAAAAGAAGCTGAAAACAAGTCTTTGTATGATGTGCACAT
>NW_015506420.1:0-987 GCF_001515645.1 Sinocyclocheilus grahami | reverse complement strand
TATATATATATATATATATATAAATTAGTGCTGGGCAATGATTAAAATTTATAATTGCGATTAATCGCATTGTTTTTGCACAAAGTTCAATAATGAATTCAAGAGTAGTGTATTGTGCACTTTTTTCATTTAAAAGTACTGCTATATGAACAAAAGTGCAATAATATTTGGTTTGCAAACACTTTAAACAAATAAGGTGCTTTTTTACAGCAGTATTCCTTTTACATAGTAGCAGTTAAAATATTTCTTCTAAATCTCAACTTATAACATTAATGTAATCAAATTAAATATAAAACTAAAGCTATTTGCCACTGCCAGGGCATTAACGTTTTTATAGAAAATATTGTATAGTTTGTTATAGAAAAACAAGTTATGCTCAGAGTCCAGAGCCTCGAATAACATTATAACAGGCACCTTCCGAGTAGGGACCTGCACTATCGCGGGACCCAACACAACAGAGCGTGGCGCGGGACAGCAAACTTGATGGGCGAGTGCGGGTGTGGGCGGGTAGAGACTCGTGTGTGCGGGATGCGGGAGAATAAGCGTGAACTCACACAGGCAATCATAACCGTGCCCGAGTGCGTTTGACCCCCAAAGCCCGGTTCATTTGACTAGTGTGATCGCTCCATGCGTGGTTCGTTTAGCCGGCCCTGGCTCGGGTGGAAGAGGTGGGCCAGAGCACTGTTCAGGCTTGGGCGCAGTACGCATGTAGTGTCGGAGTGCTGAACTTCTGGCACGTGTGGCATGATTGCGTGAACATTTCTGAGCGGCAAAAGTGATAGATCTATAAAGCAATATATTGTGAGAGGGCCGTGTGTTACCGCGTCCCAAACGACTCAAAATAATAAACCACAAAGTTAACAAAACGATGCACTCCACTGTGCTAAGCGAGAGCGCTTCTCTGCTGTCTTCACGTGCTATCGGAAAATTCTAAAAACTTCCTATGAAGTCGTGAGCGCTTCATGTGAGCGCTGCTGCAGTCTTAGG
>NW_015506419.1:291994-292309 GCF_001515645.1 Sinocyclocheilus grahami | reverse complement strand
CAGTGGTAGTTTAGGGGTTGTTGAAGGTGGAGGAAAAAAGAGGAGAAGAAAGTGGAGAATGAGGAGGAGGTTTAAAAGAAGGAGAAGGAGAAAAAGAAAAAGACGGTGGAAAAGGAGGATGAGGAGAAAAATTAGGAGGAGGATGACAAGATGAAGAAGAAGGAGAAGTAGCAGAATAATAAGAAGTATAGTAAGAGAAGGAGTTTTAGGAAGAGGGGGAGAAAAAAGAAAATGAAAAAGAGGAAGAAA
Organism: Sinocyclocheilus grahami; assembly: GCF_001515645.1. Taxonomy (NCBI): domain Eukaryota; kingdom Metazoa; phylum Chordata; class Actinopteri; order Cypriniformes; family Cyprinidae; genus Sinocyclocheilus; species Sinocyclocheilus grahami. Next base: position 292,060 of record NW_015506419.1, on the reverse strand, counting down.
GAGAAGGAGCTTTAGTAAGAGGAGGAGAAGTAGTACACAAGCTTCAGTCTGGATCCAGAACACCTG
>NW_015506419.1:275592-291403 GCF_001515645.1 Sinocyclocheilus grahami | reverse complement strand
ACTGGCAGTCAGGAGACATTAGTGCTGTTCATGCGATGAAAGAGCAGATAGTTGTGCAGAATTACTAAAGTAAATTACTGCCGTCAGAATACCAAAAAACGTACTGAAGGAAATACCAGTGCAGAGTGTTTTTGCAAAGTTTTAAAGGTTAGCTTTCATATAGCCACTTTATATTACAGTTCACTTATAGTGTTACATTTTTCGTGTTTACATTACATATTTCAATGTAAAAAAGTATAGATGATCTAATAGATAAAATATAAAGGACTAAATCGCAACTCTTTGTGCAAATAAATGCAAAACAGATGATATCATTTCTGTTATTAGGAACATTGTAACAAAGCAAGGTTTTATTCTTACATTCTTTGACATAACATTAGTGCAAAACCACACACACACACACAAAACCACATTAATAGTCAAGAACAAAAAGAAGGAGGATAAGCAGAAGTAGTTGAAGGTGGAGGAGAAGGAGAAGGGAGAAGGAAGGGAGGAAGAGGAGGAGAAGAAAAAGATGACAATGTTGAATAAGATGTAGGAGGAGGAGAAGGAAGTGTAGGGGGAGGCGGAGGAGAGAAGGAGACAGTGGTAGTTTAGGGTAAGAGGAGGAGAAGGAAGATTAGGAAGAGGAGGAGGAGGAGGAGAAGTAGTAAGATAATTAGATTTAGTAAGAGGAGAAGTAGTAAGAGAAGGAGAATTAGGAAGAGGAGGAGAAGATAATGAGGTTTAGTAAGAGGAGGAGAAGTAAGACAAGGAAGATTAGGAAGAGGAGGAGGAGAAGTAGTAAGAGAAGGAGGATTAGGAAGAGGAGGAGGAGGAGGAGAAGAGAATGAGGTTTAGTAAGAGGGGAAGTAGTAAGAGAAGGAGGATTAGGAAGAGGAGGAGGAGGAGGAGAAGAGAATGAGGTTTAGTAAGAGGGGAAGTAGTAAGAGAAGGAGGATTAGGAAGAGGAGGAGGAGGAGGAGAAGAGAATGAGGTTTAGTAAGAGGGGAAGTAGTAAGAGAAGGAGGATTAGGAAGAGGAGGAGAAGAAGAAGAAGAAGTAAGACAATGAGGTTTAGTAAGAGGAGGAGAAGTAAGAGAAGGAGGATTAGGAAGAGGAGGAGGAGGAAAAGTAGTAAGAGAATGAGGTTTAAGAGGAGGAGAAGTAGTAAGAGAAGGAGGATTAGGAAGAGGAGGAGTAGAAGAAGAAGAAGAAGAAGGAGAAGTAAGAGAAGGAGGATTAGGAAGAGAAGGAGGAGGAAAAGTAGTTAGAGAATGAGGTTTAGTAAGAGGAGAAGTAGTAAGAGAAGGAGGATTAGGAAGAGGAGGAGGAGAAGAAGAAGAAGAAGAAGAAGAAGTAAGAATGAGGTTTAGTAAGAGGAGGAGGATTAGGAAGAGGAGGAGGAGGAGGAGAAGTAGTAAGAGAATGAGGTTTAGTAAGAGGAGAAGTAGTAAGAGAAGGAGGATTAGGAAGAGGAGGAGGAGGGGGGGTAGGAAGAGGAGGAGAAGTAGTAAGAGAATGAGGTTTAGTAAGAGGAGGAGGAGAAGTAAGAGGAGCAGGATTAGGAAGAGGAGAAGTAGTAAGAAAGAGAATGAGGTTTAGTAAGAAGGAGGATTAGGAAGAGGAGGAGGAGAAGTAGTAGTAAGATAATGAGGTTTAGTAAGAGAACTAGGATTAGTAAGAGAAGGAGGATTAGGAACAGGAAGAGAAGAAGAAGAAAGGGAAGGGGGTTTAGGGAGAGGAGGAGAAGGAGAAGTAGAAGTAGAAGAAAAAGAAGGTTTAGAGAAAGGAGGAGAAGAAAAATAAGTAGTAGTAAAGGAAGGAGGTTTAGGGAGAGGAGGAGGAGGAGGAGGAGAAGAAGAGGTGAGGAGAAAATAACTCATTCTCAAATAGTTCATTCAGAACTCTGAATGAGGAGAAGAGAATGTTGGAGGAATATCAATACAGCTGCTGCCTTGCAAGAAGAAGTGAAGCTGTGTGACGTACCTGCAGCTTTCAGGTCCATCTGAGCCATGTCTTTGGTTAGTTCACTGGTCCCCATCGCTACTGCCTCTCCTTTAATGTCTGGCACTGCGTTCCTGCGACCTGTACGATCACAGTTTATGAACTCTGAATATGACGCCTCAACGTCCATCATCTGCTCACAAACTCCCCTCTCATTACACCTGAAAGAAACAAAAGAAGACAAAAGATAGATCATTTACTGTCTGGTAAGAAAGCAAGCCAACAGTTTGACTAAAATCTCTTTTGAGTAACTCTGAAAAGGACAATCCTAACACACAGAAAACCTGTGAATCTCTCAGTTCAGTAATGCCCATGACAGAACACGCCGTCTGATGAATTGGAGTAATTATTACTTCAGGGGCTCTATTTCAACGCTAAAGTTAATAGATTCAGCCGCTGAACTCATTTCATGGCCTAATTATATAAGAGAGCCAAAAGCATTCATCCAACCCTGGATGCATTAGTCATTCTTTTCATGCTTGTTTACACTCAGGGTTTCTTACGAGTATCAGTGCAAGCTTGCAAATGGAGCCTTATTGGCACGCAAACAAGAGATAAAAACCCAAAGTGATCGATTAGACACTTTTTGGAGCTCATCAAACTGCTTTCAGGAATGAGAGTCATGGGTGGGCATTATGCTGAGAGAGGAAACCTCCCAGAGAAAGTATCCAAAACACATCAGCTGCTCGCTCACTAAATGTCCCCTAAGCCAACATGCAAACCCCATTTACTTTAACCAGTGCTGGCGATAACGTCTCAAAAGTAACACGCTCATATTACTCCTTACACCATAATATCCTAATGACTTTTTCAATAAATATTTAAAAGTATAACTATAATTTAAGATAACCAGTTTCTATTTGAATACGTTTTTAAAATGTAATTTATTCCTGTGATGCAAAGCTGAACTTTTTAGCAGACATTACTCCAGTCTTCAGTGTCACATGATGCTTAATTATTATAATTTTTTTTTTATTTGGTGGTCAAGAAACATTTCTTAATATCATCAGTGTTGAAATCATTGAGTTTTGCTGCATGGTATTTTTGTAGAATACAATAATAACTGTACTGACCCCAAATGTTTGAACACTAGACATTTATAAATCTTTATTTTTATAATAATCACTAAAGCCAAGATTAGTGGAAAAAGTAATGCAAGTCACGTTTTTGCAAATAAATAAATAAAGCAATGTTGCAATATTTTAAAACAGTTATTATTTCTATTTTTTTAGTACACTCTTAAAAATAAAGGTGCTTCACAGCGATACTATAGAAGAACCATTTTTGGTTCCACAAAGAACCATTCAGTCAAAGGTTCTTTTAAAAACCCATCTCTTTCTTACCGGTTTATAATCTGAAGAACCTTGTTTCGCCACAAAGAACCTTTTGTGAAACAGAAAGTTACTAGGTAAAAGATGTTAAAGGTTCTTTATGGAACCATTTAGACAAGAAAGGTTCTTCTATGGCATCGTGAAGCACCTTTATTTTTAAGAGTGTACATACTACTCAGTCTTCCATAAAAAAAAAAAAGTATCAATTCATTCGATCTCTGAAATGTCTTTCCTTTGACATCACCAATCAATTAAATCGTTTCATGATGGATAAAATCAAGTTCCTGTTATCGCATATCCTGTTTCGCTAAGAGATGCATCACATTGGGCTGCAAATACAAATGTTGGTTTTATGCCAGTTGCAACTCTTAAATGCCACTTTGAATCTGTTCAGCTGGTCCGTCTGAAGAGAAGAAGGGATATTCCAGAGGAATGTGAGAGGGCAAGAGAAAGACGGCAAACACAAGTAAATGTGATGCTGTGTTGGAAGCCGAGGGGGAGGTAGTGAGGGAGAAAATTACAGGGTATAAATCATAGTGCTGGTCTTCACTGCTCATCCCTCCTTTCTGCATCACTCCTTCCCCTTGAATCACCTCTCTCCATCCCTTTCTCATTTCTCTTTCTAACCCTCCTCTTTTTTTGCTTTCTTTTTATAGTTCTCTTTCCCTTTCTATTATTTTCAAACGTTCCAGTAGTGCTGAGCAAATCAGGGGTGTAAGAACAATCTGGAAAGTGGGAGGGACATTTGACTTGAAAAGTACTGATTATCTACCAAAATGTGGGCAGAGATTTCTGCAAGCAATCTTCAAGAGCTATGGATGCCTATGTCAGATTGTGTTGCGACAGAAGTTCACTTTAAAACATCACTTTTGTGAATCAGGGGTCAAAGTTTGGCTGGTTCAATAAGCCCCTGCTAGTAGATGATAATAAAACACTTTGCAATGCAAGTTAATCTTTGTGCAGTTTAATCGCATTCACAGAAATTTACTATATTTTTGTAATTAAAACCAGGATTAGTTCACTTCCAGAATAAAAAAATTTCAGGCAAGAAGTAGTCTCCATCTGACTTTCTCCTCCAACTTCAAAATCGTCCAACATTGTTGTTTTACGTAAAGGGCATTTGATTTAGTCTCTGCAAGTTCATTTTGTAAACACTGGGTTGGTACTTCTGCCTAAGTCACGCATGACCTTTCCAACGATGCATGAAGTCATGGACGCGCAACGCAGAGCTAGAGTAAGATGAGCATTTGCGGTTAAAAAGTATATCCATTTTTATTTTTTTTGTAAGTTGCTTTGGATAAAAGTGTCTGCTAAATTAATAAATGTAAATATAAACTGTAGTGCAAGACAAGCATTTGTGGTTAAAGTATGTACATTTTTTTTTTTATAAATGATCGTTTCACTAGATAAGACCCTTATTCCTCAGATGGGATCGTGTAGAGCCCTTTGAAGCTGCATTGAAACTGCAATTTGGACCTTCGACCTATTGGTCTCTGTTGAAGTCCACTATATGGAGAAAAATCCTGGAATGTTTTCCTCAGAAACTTAATTTCTTTTTGACTGAAGAAAGAAAGTCATGAACAGCTAATCAAATATTGCAATGCCAGTTTTTCAAATATGCAATCGTATTCGGATGCGTTCTGAAATTTAGCAAAAAACCCTAAGGCACTCAGCAACGTTCAAGGAAGCTCCACATGGCATTGGTTTACACTATTTAGCATCATACTGAAGAGGATCTGCAGTGTTTTCCTCAGCTGTTTGCTATCATATCATATCACCTGTGCACATTCAACACTGGCCAGTGGCCACTGTGTGTTTTATCAGGCTGAGTCATTACACATAACATCTGCCAGCACCAGCATGTCAGTTACCCGATGGTGGCTGACTAAATACTTTTTTGTCCCCACTGTATATATATATTTCATATACTTTAACCACAAATGCTAATCTTGCACTAGCTCTGCGACGCACGTCTATGACATCACACATTACGTAGTCACATGGAAAGGTCACGCGTGATGTTTTTTTTTTGTAAGTTGCTTTGGATAAAAGTGTCTGCTAAATTAATAAATGTAAATATAAACTGTAGTGCAAGACGAGCATTTGTGGTTAAAGTATATAAATTTTTTTTTTTTTTTTTAAATGATCGTTTCACTAGATAAGACCCTTATTCCTCAGATGGGATCGTGTAGAGCCCTTTGAAGCTGCATTGAAACTGCAATTTGGACCTTCGACCTATTGGTCTCTGTTGAAGTCCACTATATGGAGAAAAATCCTGGAATGTTTTCCTCAGAAACTTAATTTCTTTTTGACTGAAGAAAGAAAGTCATGAACATCTAATCAAATATTGCAATGCCAGTTTTTCAAATATGCAATCGTATTCTGATGCATTCTGAAATTTAGCAAAAAACCCTAAGGCACTCAGCAACGTTCAAGGAAGCTCCACATGGCATTGGTTTTCATTATTTAGCATCATACTGAAGAGGATCTGCAGTGTTTTCCGCAGTTTGCTATCATATCATATCACCTGTGCACATTCAACACTGGCCAGTGGCCACTGTGTGTTTTATCAGTCATTACACATAACATCTGCCAGCACCAGCATGTCAGTTACCCGATATGCCCAACCTCATTGTCAGCCAGGACCTTGAGAAGTGTGAGCCAATTTCACTTTCATGCAACTTTGCTGATGTGTTCTCCAAATATCAACCCGTTTCCGCAGAACCTAATTACTAGTACTCCCATGTCCTAGGTAATGCAGGAAGAGAGTTTGTTTTGTATTGCTGTGACCCAAGTCAGCAAAGGTCAGGCTCGGGTCACAGCAGCTGATGAAGATTTGGAACAGTGGCCTGCAGAGAGCTCAACTTTCCAGAGAAGGGGCAAACTGAAGAAAGAGTCATACAAAGCGCATGAGGCTTTTAAGAGACTCTTCCCCAAAAAAACACAAGCTGTGCTCTATTGAAAAAGTAGACATAATAATGTCTTGCTTTCACGAGAGCTCAAAATGCACTTAACATCCCAAGTTGATGCCTGGCAGCACAGTGTTGAATTTCTATGCTACTGTGGATTGCAAAAGGTTTGCCTTATCACCCCTTACACATTGTGTTGGCCAAAAGCATGGGAATACACACACACACAAGTTTGGGGTCAGTTAGAAATAAATTAATATTTTAATTCAGCAAGAACAAATTAAACTGATCAAATGTGACAGTAAAAACTTCCATTTAAAAATAAATGTTCTTTTAAACTTTCTATTCATTAAATAATCCTGAAAAAAACATATCTTGGTTTCCACAAAAATAGCTAGCGTGTCTGCGACACAGTGATAACACTCGTTGCCTTCTCTAGTGCAGCTCAACCAGGTCTCTTTATATTTGTGATATCATAAATCCCGGAAAATATGCATTGTAGTCCAAACGAGTCGTTCGTTGTAGTTTTTGAAAAGTGATTTCTGTGTGATTTTATGCTCAAACAGCAACGTTACAGACTAACTAAAGTTGAAAAAGTGAAAAAGCATGATAGGACCCCTTTAATGCATTTTAATATGCTTGTCTTTGTTCATTCTTACCTCTTGTGTGACAAAAAAAGGGAAACCAAAATGAGAAAAAAAAATCCCATGACGTCTCCACTAGGGATCAGAATATAATCATACAGGCATTTTTGACTTACCCAATAAGCGACAACCTAACAACATCCAAGCGACCACATAGCAACACACACAGCATTACGCAGAGCACAACCTCAGTATATTTCAAAGACTAAGATAAAGGAATTTTTAAAGGTTTAGTTAATTTCAAGAATAAAAATTTCCTGATGAACAACTCACCCTATGTCATCCAAGATGTTCACATCTTTCTTTCTTCAGTTGAAAAGAAATTAAGGTTTTTGAAGCAAACATTCCAGGATTTTTCTCCATATTGTTGACTTCAATGGTGGCCAACGGGTTGAAGGTCCAAATTGCAGTTTCAATGTGGCTTCAAAGGGCTCTACACGATCCCAGCCGAGGAATAAGGGTCTTATCTAGCGAAATGATCGGTCATTTTCTTACAAAAAATTAAATTCTATATGCTTTTTAACCACAAATGCTCATCTTGTACTAGCTCGACTTACAAAGCGAACGTGCAAAGAAAGTCAAATGCCTTTTAAAAAAAAAAGTAAAACGTCAGACGATTTTGAAGATGGAGGAGAAAATTAGATGAGTTTTTCACCCAACCCTAACTTTTTGAACTGAAGTACACAGACAATGAACTAAGCACGCATGACTTTTCCAACGTAATTACGTAATGCATGAAGTTGTGGATGCACATCGCAGAACTAGTGCAAGATGAGAATTTGTGGTTAAAAAGTATAGAAATTTGTATTCATTTTATTTATTTATTTTTAAATGATCGAATGATCGTTTCACTAGATAAGACCCTTATTCCTCAGATGGGATCGTGTAGAGCCCTTTGAAGCTGCATTAATTTGGACCTTTGGACCTTCGACCTATTGGTCTCTGTTGAAGTCCACTATATGGAGAAAAATCCTGGAATGTTTTCCTCAGAAACTTAATTTCTTTTTGACTGAAGAAAGAAAGTCATGAACAGCTAATCAAATATTGCAATGCCAGTTTTTCAAATATGCAATCGTATTCGGATGCGTTCTGAAATTTAGCAAAAAACCCTAAGGCACTCAGCAACGTTCAAGGAAGCTCCACATGGCATTGGTTTACACTATTTAGCATCATACTGAAGAGGATCTGCAGTGTTTTCCTCAGCTGTTTGCTATCATATCATATCACCTGTGCACATTCAACACTGGCCAGTGGCCACTGTGTGTTTTATCAGTCATTACACATAACATCTGCCAGCACCAGCATGTCAGTTACCCGATATGCCCAACCTCATTGTCAGCCAGGACCTTGAGAAGTGTGAGCCAATTTCACTTTCATGCAACTTTGCTGATGTGTTCTCCAAATATCAACCCGTTTCCGCAGAACCTAATTACTAGTACTCCCATGTCCTAGGTAATGCAGGAAGAGAGTTTGTTTTGTATTGCTGTGACCCAAGTCAGCAAAGGTCAGGCTCGGGTAACAGCAGCTGATGAAGATTTGGAACAGTGGCCTGCAGAGAGCTCAACTTTCCAGAGAAGGGGCAAACTGAAGAAAGAGTCATACAAAGTGCATGAGGCTTTTAAGAGACTCTTCCCCAAAAAAACACAAGCTGTGCTCTATTGAAAAAGTAGACATAATAATGTCTTGCTTTCACGAGAGCTCAAAATGCACTTAACATCCCAAGTTGATGCCTGGCAGCACAGTGTTGAATTTCTAAGCTACTGTGGATTGCAAAAGGTTTGCCTTATCACCCCTTACACATTGTGTTGGCCAAAAGCATGGGAATACACACACACACACACACAAAAGTTTGGGGTCAGTTAGAAATAAATTAATATTTTAATTCAGCAAGAACAAATTAAACTGATCAAATGTGACAGTAAAAACTTCCATTTAAAAATAAATGTTCTTTTAAACTTTCTATTCATTAAATAATCCTGAAAAAAACATATCTTGGTTTCCACAAAAATATTAATCAGCACAAATGTTTTCAACAGGTATAATAAAAAGAAATGTTTCTTGAGCACCAAATCAGCATATTATATTTCTGAAGGATCATGTGACACTGAAGACTGGAATAATGATGCTGAAAATTCAGCTTTGCATCACATGAATAAATTGCATTTTTAAATATTTTTAACATGGAAACCAGTTATTTTAGATTGCAATAATATTTCACAATATTACTGTTTGTACTGTATTTTAGATTTATTTTTTAACAGCCTCGGTGAGTGAGAGAAACAACCTACAACTTTTGTGCTTATTGTGTACATATGTAAGTTTTTTTAATTATTATTATTTAACATTATTTTATGTAATTTCTTTTTTTATAGTATAGTTAGCATGTTAGATGTTTTACCATCTCTTTTCATTTCTCTGCTTTTCAGTGGACAATATAAAGTGCTCCAGCCTGGGAATCCTGAAGTAAAAGTTTCTATATTTAGTGAGTTTATCTGAGGCAACAGGGGGCTGTTGCTTTGCTTGGCTCAAATGTACAGTGTTCGGTTACTTTCCATTTACTCTCCCAAATTTCATTACAATAAAAGTTACAGTTACACCAATGCTCACTACAGGTAATTTTATAAATTTTCCATGTGGCCCATCTGACTAAAACAAATCTTTTATTTGCTGATGGCATTACAAGTAGGAGGAAATGGGAGCCAACAGTAGCTGTAGGCAGCGTCAGAGGACAAACGACGCAGGTGTGTGCACAACAGAAACCTCTCACATACCAGAGGGAAAACAGCCTAGCTCTCACCCTTAGCCTGCAATCCTCATAGGATCAAGAGTGAAAGCCTTACAAAAACACCAAGTTGAGTTCTGACGTATTCATCATTTGCCCGAGTTCTGCGTCGACAGCAGGCCTAAACAAATGACAAACCCAGGTTTAGCCTTTATTTAAATTTAAAAAAATAAATAAATAAAAAAAACAGCAAACCAGTGGAAGGAGTCTTGCTTCCACTCTCACTAGATATGCCCAGTGTCTAAACAGTCTGCACAGCCCACTGGGTACATAAACTAATTGCTCATTTCCATATTTGGACAAATCATGAGATAGTAGGCCCCATCATGAGAATGAAATCCAGCTGACTAGATCTTTACTCAAAATGAGTCAACCACTGATCTATTGACAATAAAGGGATAGTTCTGTCAAAAATGAAAATTCTGTCATTATTTACTCAAACATGTTCACAAACCCATGTTTCTGAATTTATAATGAATATCTTGGTCTCCGTTTTAAGAGATGAGCACTTTGTTTTTTTGTTCTTGCTTCCCTAGGCCATTCAGATCAATCATGAAAACAACCAAAACAACTCATTCAGCATCCATCATGTTGTTAAAGGGATAGTTCACCCAAAAATGAAAATTCTGTCATTAATTACTCACTCTCATGCCGTTCCAAACCCGTTCATCTTCGGAACACAAATTAAGATATGTTTGATGAAATCCGAGAGCTTTCTGATCCTGCATAGACCACAACGCAACTGACATGTTCAAGACCCAGAAATGTAGTAAGGACATCGTTAAAATGGTCATGTGACATCAGTAGTTCAACCTTAATTTTATAAGGCTATGAGAATAATTGTGTGTGCAAAGAAAACAAAAATAATGACTTTCTTCTCTTCCGTGTCAGTCTTGGACTGACGTTCATGAGAGCACCACGATGCATAAAGGTTGAACCACTGATGTCACATGAACTATTTTAACAATGTCCTTACTACATTTCTGGGCCATCAACATGGTAATTCTGTTGCTGTCTATGGAGGGTCAGAAAGCTCTCGGATTAAAAAAAATATCTTAATTTGTGTTCCAAAGATGAACAAAGGTTTTATGGGTTTGGAACGGCATGAGGGAGAGTAATTAATGACAGAATTTTCATTTTTGGGTAAACTATCCCATCGTGTTCTGCATCTTGGTCCATGCACAACTGCTCTAATATGTGGACAGTAAAGGTTAACCCAAGCCTAAAAGAAAGGGGGTGTGTACATTAATGAGGAAAAAAATTAACTTAAATGATTTTAGCAACTGGCTGCAATATAACAAAGAGTGAAAAATTTAAGGGGGTCTGAAAACTTTCCGTACCCACTGTATATATATATATAAAGTACCAGAAAAAGTCAAATATGGTCCTTTTACCAGCAACTCTGTAAAGGTCCTTCAGAAATGAGGTCACTTTTCTCAGTTTATGAAGCTTGCATCCCACCTCCTTGTTCCTAGAAAACACCATATATGGCCCTTCGGTAAAATTATCTGTCTTAATTATCAATGTTACTGTGATGGAAAGACATTCTAGACCACAAATAGCACAATTCACCAACCTCAAGAGGGAAAGACACTTCCATGAAAAGCAAAGTGCTCAGACAGAGACAAATCGGTGCAGCTCAGGAATGCACACTCAAAAGGAAAAAAAATGGCTCTGAGGTTAATATCATTACACCACAACACAAGCAAAATGTTTTATGGCCAAATATGCTCATCTCCAATATGCCTGTGGCTTTCAAGTGTAGAAACATGAATGCATATTGAGTGAGTCTCTGGCACTCTCCAGTCCATCAAACCTTTCACAGGGTGTGTCAATATATGCCTAAGCAATTACATGTATGGTTTAAATACTTTTTGCTCATAACTGCTTGACTTCCTCCATCAGTCCCTGGCTTGAAAGTGCATGTGGCCACTCTAAGCAAACTGTTCAGTCAATAAAGAGCCTCTTCCGTATAGGCCGGAACTGGATGGTGAAGATGGGACCCTTGGGACAAAAGCCCTTACTCCTCAGCTGCAGGAGATGAACCATAAAAGCAAGAGACTCAAAGTTCACTCTAGACACTTGATCTTCACCCAGATCACCTGTGGACTGAAAGGCCACCAATGGATCCCGTTTTCAGCTATTGCATCAAACTAATCTCATTAAACCTGCTGTAACATGAGCGTGGTCAATAACGGTCTCAGAAAGGATGAAAATGTTTCTTTGTTCTCCGTGTCACGGTGATGCTCTAATCATATAATGGCACAGTACAGTTGTGGGAGCCTTTTATTGCAGCCATGAATGCAGTGTGAATCAATACACCTGCAAAGCAAATAGGTTTCATGTATAGCCCTTCATCCTTGCGGCTGTCAACCGATGAATGGGAGATCTTCTGAACAGAGTGTAACGGGAGCCCTTTCTGATATTATGAACAAAGGCCCGGGAGCTCAACGGAGGATACAAGTCTACTGCTACAATTCTACTGGGACACTCGATGCCTCTGAGCATAATGAAAACATTATCTTGTGGTGGTTGCAATATGCCCAAACAAACAACCTTAAATTAAGTAATTTAACATTTGCCAAAGGAATAAACCTGCATTTAAAAAATGCAGTGGAATCTGCTAACAAGCCCTTTGCAGAATAAGCACAAATCAAAGTAATATTTTTTTAGTTTATCGCTTTAAGTTAAATTGTGAATCTCAGATTTCCAGTGTGCGCTCAGACTAGTGGACCCTGCAGTGTACAAACAAACAAAAACACACATTTAGATTTTGGATGAACAAATTAATGAATAAAAAAATTTAATTAATTAATTAATTAATAATAATAATAATAAATCTAAAAACGTCAATGTGATCTCCAGTGTTGAAATTCACATTGAATTTGGTCAAACAAACAAAGAAATGAACAAATTAATAAACTAACAAATGAATTAACTACTGAATGAACAAAGAAGCAAATTAATGAAATGAACAAAAAATATAAAAAAGTTAACAAATTAACAAATGAATGAAAAAAAACTAAAGACAAAAAGAACATGAAAGACCAAATAAATGAACAAAAACAAACGAATGAATGACACAATGGTCGAACAAATGAATGAACAAATAAAACAAACTAATAAAGAATGAACTACTGACTAAACAACTGAATGAACAAAAACAAACAAAATAATAATGAACTACTGAGTAAACAAATGAATGAACAAAAAACAAACTAATAATGAATGAACTACAGACTAAACAATTGAATGAACAAAAACAAACAAAATAATAATGAACTACTGAGTAAACAAATGAATGAACAAATAAAACAAACTAATAATGAATGAACTACCGAGTAAACAAATGTATGAACAAAAACAAACATACTCTCGCATGAATTAATAAGCTACTGAATAAACAAATGAAAACAAATAAATAAATGAAAGCACAAATAAACAAATAAAAACAAAAAAAATAAGAAATCAGTAATAAATCAAACAAATTACAGATTACAGGAATACCTCTCAAAAGCCATTTTGGCAATCATATAGGCCTACTACCACAAGATGTACATCCCAACCTGTGATAGAAACATGGCAATCAGACTAAAATATTTCTGCTAGCATTTGTTTGCTTATTATGGCAAAAAAACAAAAAAAAACAAGAAACACCCAAATGGAGCAAATTTATGTATAGAAATGACACAACCTCCTTTTCATATTTCCATTAGACAGACATGCACACACTGCTGACTGCAGGAATTTCAGGCCTTTTAACAGGGATTTTAAGATGAAGGAGTCTGCTGATACTACATTTAAAGCTCCTGTTTTTGTCAAGAGAACAAAGTTTTTAATAGCTCCTCCCAAGGAATGAAGTAAGCTTGAAAAATGCCCCACATTCTGTCTTTATCAGGAAAGAATTTCTGGACACAGCGAAGCTACATCTAATCAAGTTGAATAGACTCCAGCCTGTCTAAAGAAGCAAGCACATTTAGTTGCTCTTTAGATAAGTGCCCCAGCACTCCCCTGTTTACTCAGATGAGCCACAGCTCAACTGAACCAACACACACTTTGTGTTCACATGACGTAAGTGACTGCCCATTCAAGATGGGGGAAAAAACACCCAAACAACCATCGAGAAGGCATTGTTTTTTTTTGGCATTGGTAAATCTCACAATTCAAAATTCATTTGCTGTCATATCCTTCCTCCTTTTGAAGGGTGTTGCTTTGTGTGTCCACATCTATTTTTCTCAAGCAACATCAAAAGAGCCACTGCCTGAATTTCCACACTGGAGATATTATTCAGGACCAAGAACGGTCACCTTCTTCCACTGACCAAGAATTTCGTGCCATCGTGACGTTTTAAATGCCAACTTTACAGTCCCCAAGCACTTCAGCTGCACTTTCACAGCCTCTTATCAGCATACTGTAACATTTCACGGCCCATGTTCAGCATCCCCTGGAAAAGGTTATGAGCCCACCGCGAGGGAACTTTGTTGGTACATTACACATCCATTGCACCTAAAATATGAGTGGAAGGATCTTTGATCACTGATCATATTCTCCAGTGCAATTACTTTCAAATCGCCAAACAACACTAAAGCAAAATAGTGGTAATCATGAACAAGTCATTAGGAAAATAGGAGAAAAAAAAAAAGATTTGAGCTTAATTGTATTTTTTTTTAATTAATAAAAAAAATACAAAAACACATTTTAATTAGTTATTTTAATCAGCTTTTTGCAGTTGTCATTTCATTTCAATGATGTGACAAATGAATTTTTAAAAGAACAATTACTTAAGCTTTTATTAATTAGAGAATCAGTTTATGAAAATTACATGCACTATAATTGTAATACGCAGCATATAGTTTATAATGGGTTTAGCATGTCGCACCACACGACAAGTTATTTTCAGTCATAACAATTTGAATCCCATATGCATGAATCCATACAAATACCCAAACGTTTAACTTATTTTATGCTTATTAAATGTTGAAAATATCTCTATTATGTGGAGCCATCACACCACAGGACTAAAGTAAACATGAACATGAATAGTTCCACATTAACATTACAAATCTGAATAAGAGGCAAACTCACTTTTCCCAACTCACAAACCTTCAAAATGTCTAATTTACTTCCTGTTGGGGTCTTGATTAGCAAAGTTTTCAAGGATCCACAAGAGATCATTTATTTGGAAATTGATTTTCTCACTCCCCAAGACTCAATAACTGGTGACAAAATATATTACGATTTTTTTGGTCCATTTTTAAATAGATCCAATGAGAAAAATGAACATATACTTAAATTTAAATGATATCTACATTGTTGACTGACATCTCTGAATTTCCCAATTCATGATTAGTGCAGTCACACCACAGAGTGTTTATACATTTTTTTTTTATTAAATTTAATTAAACTAATAAACTGTTCTTTGCTGTCAAGCAAAATCTAAATGTAAAAGAAAAAAAAGACTTGTGTTTTTCTACTGTACATTATGGCAAACACAGATTGCATGTAAAACAAAATAGCTCTGAAATGTGTGATGGGCATATTGGTCATGGAGGTGGCATGAACACTGTGCAAAGCAAGAAGAGAATCTGCCAGGCCTGCAGTCATGCAACTTGTGGATGAGATTGTGGTGTCACCCACACGTGACTCATTCTCATTCGTCCTCCTCTAATGCCCAACGGGACCGGCGCCACTCTATACATGAGGATTTTACAGAGGATCAAGACGAGAATTGCAAAGCTAATGCAGAACGTTTGCGGTCAGGCAAAAGAAGTTTTTCTCATGTCATCAAGACCCTTTCAGCTCCCTGGGCGCTGAGTGAAGAGCTGTTACTTTACAATCGAAAGATTTTCAAAGCCACTAAGAAGCAATTAACTGAAGATTTGGAAGCGATAGCCGAATCGAGATTAAAGCCATTTTCTTGCACTGATGTCGGGAGGCTTTTAGTTCACAGGGCCCTTTAACCGAGCGTGTATTTGGTGTTATTACATGAAACAAAGTGTTAGCATTTAAAAAGGCTCGGGGAGATGAAGGTGTGTGACCGCCGCCTCTTTACTAATGCAGGAGTTGATGGGCTTCATTTCCCTGTGTGGCCTATCAGCCCTTTTGATATCAGAGCAAATATTAAATAATAATGATAATAATAATAATAATAATAATAAT